>NW_024814183.1:0-2398 GCF_019175285.1 Sceloporus undulatus
TTGGGAGGCGGGACGAGGAGGACGCCGGCGGGCCGGCTTTAAGTGTGCCCCTACCACGGACATACCCCCTCCTTGCCTTCCTTCAGGTGTTCCCAGCTTCCCTCAAATGCTGGTCCGCTGGGCGCTAGGATGGAATAGCCGGCGAAGTCCCTTGGCTGGCACAGTTGCTCTGGATGGAATAGTCCAAGGCTCGCAGCGGTAGCAGCACAACAGCAACAACACAGCAGGGGCCCAGAAGGAGGGAGCCTTAGTTGGGAGGCGGGACGAGGAGGACGCCGGCGGGCCGGCTTTAAGTGTGCCCCTGCCATGGACACACCCCCTCCTCGCCTTCCTCCAGGTGTTCCCGAGGAATGGCAAATCCTAAATTTCCAACAGAGGTTGACCATAGAGTCATACTGGAGGAAGTCTAGATGCCTAGAGAGATTTTTGTCCCCCAATGCAGGTAAGTGAAACTGCAGTTACCAGTCCAGCAGATAAGGGGGTCGTACTGTATATTATAAGATTATAATTTGTTCCATATGCTACCAAGGTGTAATGATTTTTTAAAATTGATTTCCCCCCAAACAGTTTTACAAATGCGGGCTGAGGGAAGTTAATTTTCTTTCCTCACCTCTTTAGTTGCAGAACACAATAAAGCTAGTAAAATATGTACCATCTTTGAGCCAAGTGGGTGTAACTTTAAACAGTTTAAAGCAGAGCTATTTGAGTGGAATATTACATGTATATTATAGTTCAATGAAGTTTAAACATCAAGATGTGATGTGCCCAGCAATTTACTGTAAGAGATTGTGCATCAAGCTAATTAAGGGAATAGACAAATCAGTTTAGTTTTTCCCTTATTGCTTTCTTGTGGTTAGTTACAGCTGTGAAAAACGTAGATGTAGCATAGATACCATGAAAAATGAGACTCATCAAACATTGTAAGGGAAAAACAATTGCCATCCATTGTTCCCCTACCCATTAGTTCAAGCACAGGCATCTTGCTAAGTGCTTTGCCACTGCTTTTCAGCTCTGAAACTGAAAGCACAGTCACAAAGGGACATCGAATTGTGCCTTAGAAGAGACTTTCAAACTGGAAAGCTCTTCAACATCCATTCATCTTCCTCACACATACTACTAATCACTTTTGTTGCTTTTAAGATTATGATCATAAATATATCAATTATTCAAGCCAGGATATCTCCTGCAGAACATCTGCTTTTCCTCTTACATGGCAAGTACTCTCTTTTATCCTGTCTTTTAAACAATGAGCTAGATCTGCATTCCTTGGAAATAAATCCAATTTATGATCACCTAGTTCATTTTTAGGACTGCGGGGAGAAACAACATGAATCTGCTTTCACCAACCACTAGTCAAGAGTTTCCAGCAATTATTTATTTCATCAGCATTTCAAATCAAATTTGGAGGTTTTTGGTTTGGATGCTAGAGCGTACTTTTCATTGTGAAGCAAACCACTGGATATTTTTATAAAAAGCTCTTGGATAAATAAATTTAAAGCCCAGACAGAATAGCTAGTGGCAACCATGGTGTCCAGAATCATTGTCATTAATTTCTGTCATGTCTATTCTATCTCTGTTCCTATTTGCATTAAAAAATGTCTGTAGTGTAGTCTAGCCCTTGACGAAATGGATGACAAAAATTAAAGAGTTGTTCAGCATGCTTGTTTTATTAGAAAAACCGGTTTCTAAAAACTTTGCTCAAGATTATAATAGGTCCTTATATATTCATAAAGTGATAATGGTTCAGCAGTTTAACAATGCAACCTTCCATATTTTGCTGCAAGACACAGGTGACATGGTTAGGAAAGGTCAGGGGTTATTTGTATGAATGGATAATCAGCTATGTAGATAATGTCTCGTGTCTAGTATTAAGATACGTGGTATATGCCTTGTAGGGAATATTAAGTATATCTGTACAAAACAGAAACCTGGGTCATACTTCCACCTTCCACAGAATTCACCATCTCCAGTGGTTCTTTTCCATAGTCCTGACAGCATGCATAGGCCTAAATCCTGTTGTTAGTCCTGACTAGTGGGTGTATCTGCACTGTACAAATAACGCAGTTTGTTACCACTAGGGTTGCCATAGCTGAGGACCTTGAAACCGGGACAAATGTAGGACAAGGTTTTAAAATGTAGGCCTTTTTTTTTTAATTTCCTACCTAGCAAATTAAAAAAAAAAGTCCTACATTTTAAAACCTTGTCCTGCTTCTCCTTCCCGGCTTGGGAGGAAGCCTCGGCCTGCTCCCAGGCCAGGAAGGAGTGTGGGGGCCGCCTGTCATTGCGCGATCGCCGCAATGGCAAGCAGCCTCCTCCTCCTCCCGGCCTCACGGAGGCCTTGGAGGACCCCACGGCCGGAGCTCCGACCGCGGAGCCTTCCAAAGCCCCTCTGGGGCTT
>NW_024814184.1:0-2398 GCF_019175285.1 Sceloporus undulatus
TTATTATTATTACTCAGATAGATTATTCACTACAGTAACTCTCCAGAGACAATGCTGCTACAGATTAACTAGAAAAATGAATATTACATTTAAAATGAATTCACTGCTATGGTATAGATGGAACCTATACTCACCTAATCCTCTCCAGTATAACACTGTACAAGTAATCTAGGGTAAGCTTATGTTTGGGCACAGCTATGAGTAGTGGCTGGCCATACAGGACAGTCCCTGGGGTAGAACTGGATTGTCTTGCTTTCTTTTCTCTGAAGTAAACTGAAAGTGTAACACATTCATCACCATCTTCAGTGGGCTTACAAATTTCATATCTGCAAAGAGAAAAATAATGGACTAATTTCAGTTCTTCGGAGTTAGCAGTTTTCACATTCTCAAACTATTTCATGTCACAGCTCATACACCTTTAGTGGATTCCAACGTCTTGCCTGAGTGCATTATTCCATTTTCCCTTTGCTACCCTAAGCAAGCACCATAAAACTAATTCAAAGAAAATTTAAAAGTCTCGCTAGAGGGGGTCCCTGAAAGCTTACAATCTAAAATGACTTAACTCGTGTTCACAAAACCAATCCTTTGTTCTTAGTAAAGTATTTTATCAACCAACTAATCAATGTATTGTAATATACTTCCAGGAAAATTGTAAATGTATCAATTCCTTTTATTCCTTTTGTAATTAACAACCCGTAAGTCCCAACTGAATACCATAGTAAGAAAAAGGCTTTCAAAAAACTACAGCAAGTGTATCTTTTAAAGAGCAAGAACATGGGCTACAGATGTTAAAACAGTAACTTATGCATGGAATGTCAAAGGTTAATAGCTGACAAGAAATGTTTAGATGTGTGGTGGCCATGAACAATTAGCAGCCAGCATCAGTTGCAGCTGTGTGGCATGGCAACACAGAGTGTACAAGGTCATTCTACTGCCAGTATGCAGGAAGCCTGTAAGATAAACATGTATCTGCTTAGACAAGGGGACAGTTTTCTGGGTGGCACAGGAAACAAGTAACAGCCATGAACAGAAGAGGCTGGGTTTTAGGACCTCATGGCATTGAGTCTATATACACTCAGAAGCTTCCGGGAGTGGGTTGTTAGGTTTGTGAGAGGAGTTGGTTGTTAGTTCTGTATTGGAAAGTAAAAGTCGCGTTGGATAATTGGTTTGCACTTGTAAATAAAGATAAGCACTTTTGGGAGCTCCGCTTGTCTGTCGTTAATCATCAGAAGCCTGGTGAGAGATGGACAGCTCCTGGTGACCTGCAATCCATCATTCTGGAAGACAACCATCCACTGCTACCTTTGCTGCTGAAGGCTGAGAAAACGCTTTCAGGATTCGTCAGTTTGCTCTGCTATAACCTGACATGGAATAGGTGCACAAACACCTGTTCAGTAATAGACAAAACTCTTAACAAAAACTAGAGCCATAAAGGAGGTTGTTTTGATTGTTTTTGCAGAAAAGCGGAGTATAAATAAAAGATCTATCCATCTCTCTCTCTCTCTCTCTCTCTCTCTCTCTGACAGACTATGGGAATATCTTCAAGACATTACTCATTCATGCTTATATAAATGTTATCCTTCACCATGAACAAAGTTTTCTGTAGACTAGAACTTACAGAGTATTGTGTAAAATACTTAGAACTAAAACAATAATTCACAATAAATTGCCAGAAATATCTCATCAACCTATTGAAGTTCATTACTTAAAGGGTACAATAGCAATTGTATGTGGTGTGCTCACGTGTGTGTACATGGAAGCAGATCAGGGAGAAGAAAGAACACCCAGAAATAAGGAAACATCTGTATGACTGAAGCAAGTGGAAAATTGGAGGAAGAAAGGGAAGAAATTGAATACAGTCAACCCTCTAAATCCACAATTTTTTTTAATCCACGGATTCAAACATCCACGATTTGAAAATATTTTTAAAATGGTATAAATTCCAAAAAGCAAACCTTGATTTCACCATTTTACATAAGGGACACTATTTTACTATGCCATTGCATTTAATGGGAGTTTAGCATCCATGGATTTTGGTATCCATGGGGTTCCTGGAGCCAAACCCTAGCGGATACCAAGGGCCCACCGTACTGTTTTCTCAGACACAGTTTCAAATGAGACAAACTAAGATTCCAGAAGAGGCAACTAAAAAACCCTCTTTGTACAAAGGTTAACACAATTAAACCTATCTTCTATTTTAAAAACATGGTAAAGAGGCAACATTCCTAAAATCATAGGCCCCATACAGACAGGCCAAAATAAAGCTGCATACTAAGAGTCCGGAAGCTGCACCAAAGTTGCGCTCTAGTCCTTTGGCATGGCTTCCAGACTCTTAGTATGCATGCATCATTTAATAATAATAATAATAATAATAATAATAATAATAATAATAATAATA
>NW_024814185.1:0-2398 GCF_019175285.1 Sceloporus undulatus
ATTATTATTATTTATTGCAGATGCAAGGGAGCTGTCCCAAGGCACAAAAAACACATGAACACAATTTGGAAGGAAAAATAATATTATTTGTGTATTTATAGTATTTATACCCTGCCCTCTCAGAGCAGCTTACAATTATTATTATTATTATTATTATTATTATTATTATTATTATTATTTAGACAGTTCCCACAATCTAAAAACACATGACACAAAAGGAGAAGCGAATGGTGATGGGGAAGGGGATCAAGTCCAGTGATTCTTGGCTCCCTCTGAGGCCTGGACTATGGCAGATGAACTGGAGCGAGGGGCCTTCTTTTTGCTCTGGCTAGCCCTGATGGAGTTGGGCCTGCCTTTTCACTCCCTCCTAGGCTGGATGATGTCAGATGGCATGGAGGGAGGACTCTTCTTCTTCCGGCTAGGCCTGATGGAGTTGTGCCTGCCTTTTCTTTCCCTCCCAGACCGGATGGTGTCAAAAAGGCCACAACTTTATTGTTTACAGCAGAGACCAACTGGGCTGGCCCTAAGCATGAGTCATGATACTGGCATCAACCAACCTGCTTGCTGATCGATCAACCCCAACCCAGCTTGGGACCAGACCCCAGGGATGACAGGGGTTACCGCTGGCCAGTCTCCAGGATACCCCCTGTCACTAGAGAATCCTGGCCAGGCATCTGCATCCACTTGGCAGCTCTTCCCTGTGCCATACACCCCGGGTCCCATAAGAGGACTCCCTATGCTACAAGTGCCACAGCACTGCTGTACGATGCCCCCCAGATTCCAGACCCATGCTGCTTTGTTATTTCTTATAACAAAGAAAGCCCAACCAAATCCATGGAAAACAAGGGTGCCTCAAACCACTACACCTAGGATGAAATGGGGGCAGGGTGGGAGCAGGTCCAAGCAGGACTGATGGCATGGAGGCTCAGGCACAGCTTAAAATGGCTCCTGCCCACTGGAAGGAAGACCTTGACTGGCACCTGCAACCTCCAATGAGGGTAAGCGTCAGGCAGCCACTCATTGACTGCTGCTACAATCCCCAGGCTGTGCCAAAACGAGGTGCAGCCTGGAAAGAAGAGCCCTGGAGAGGCCCAGGTCCATCCACCATTGCTCCCCAATCCACAAATGACTCACATGGTAAGTTGTGCAGCTTCCCTAATTGGGCTTAATCAGAGTAAGAAGAAGGGCCCGCCCTCCAGTCCATCTGCCCTGATCCAGGCCTCAGAGGGAGATGTTAGGAAGGATCGAATTAGGGGGATTTAATTAGCTCAAATATTATGAGAGGCGTGTCCTAACAATGCACGCAGCAGGGTCAGGTCCCTATGTGTATACCAGAGGTCATCTAGTCCATCCCCAGAGAGAAAGAGACTCAAATGCCAATGAGTTGCAATAAAATATAAAACATTTATTAAAGCCACACAACAAAGGGGATCACACATGCACACACACATTCAGTGCTAAAGTAAGGGAGGGGTGAGATTCGGGAGTAAAGGAGAAAGGATAGAGGCACTGTTGGGATATTTACCTTAGGAGTCTTCTCCAAAGCGATGGATGTGAGGGATGGTGAATGGTGAGACATGGCCGCAGAAAGCAAGCGGCAACTGCGGTGGCTAGGAGCTGAGTTCCAGCGAGCAGAGCTAACAAGAGGCCTGCGAGACAGTGAGCTTTTGGCTTAGCTCGAGTGATTTCAGCAGAGCTCAAGGATCGCAAGCTTGGAACAGGCTACTCGACAAGCAGGGCATCAGGTTTGGAACTCAAAGCTCAACAAGCCCACTGAAGGGCGAAAAGTGGGGTCCTTTTATACCCCTGAACATAACCTCAGCCTATGGCAGCCTGGCGAACAAAGGCTTGATGACTTTGTCTAAGCTGAAACTTACACAATGGATACACAAAGAAGAGGTCTGGCACTTTTCAGGAGGGGACAAATATCTAGATGGCTGAGCCGTTAAGTTAATCACTGGCTCTCAAAAGGAGGAAGCTCTGCTATTGTCTTCCTGCTTTGGGCAGCCTGTGAAACTAGTATGGCAACTCCCAAAACTGCTTGCTGAAAGGTTTAAATTCTACCTTGCCTAGGAAGGAGTGGCTGGCTACGTGGTCAGCTCACTTTTAGGGTAATGGCGGCTAGCAATGGGGTCAGTCAGGGATCATAGATTCAGATCGCATGGCACCCAAAATTTATATAAAACCATACTTGGTAACAGAGAGAAGATCTGCTGGACTTTTCCCCTTCCCCTCTGCCATTCCCTTTTCCTTTTGTGTCTTGTCTCTTTACAGTGTAAGCCTGAGGGCAGGGAAATGTCCAGTTAACAATTTGTAAGCCACTTTGATAACCAGGGTATAAGTAAATAAAAATTATTATTATTATTATTATTATTATTATTATTATTATTATTATTAT
>NW_024814186.1:0-2398 GCF_019175285.1 Sceloporus undulatus
CTCCTAAGAGTCTATGCATCATTTAAATAGCATACCTCCAAAGAGACGCGCCGATCGCGGGCACTTTCTTCCCTCCTTCCCGCCCTCTATGGAGGCCCAAGCCTCCACAGAGGCCGGGAAAGGGAGTGGGGGCCCGGAGGAGGCTGCTTCCCACCGCGGTGATCGCCGCGATGAGGAGCAGCCCTTGCATCCTTCCCAGCCTGAGAGGAGGCTGAAGCTTCCTCCGAAGCCGGGAAGGAGGAGGAGGACAAGGTTTTAAAATGTAGGGCCTTAAAAAAAAAAGGTCCTACATTTTTAAGCCTTGTCCTACATTTATCCCAGTTCGGAGCTCCTCAGTTATGGCAACCCTACACATATTGCATAATTTAATAAACTTCTATTGTATCTCCTCTCACTTGCCTTTTTTTGTAAGCTAAACAACCCAGATATTGTCACCTTTCCTTAGAGGATGGTTTATTCAGTCACTTGTTCATTTCAGTTGGCATTATTTGCATCTTTCCCACATCTTCAATATCCTTTTTGTGACCAGAACTGTGCACATTATTCCACCATGGATTTGTATAAAATAATATGATGTATTTTCAGCTCCTTTTCCTGTAGAGCAGTAGTTCATTGACTAGACATCAGATTTGATTTGATTTTGAAGGATTAAAGAAACGTCAGGAATAATGTGCCAAGTGCATTGAACATGGGGGTGAATATATGGAATAGCATGTACATATCATTGCTCTAAATCATTCTCTTCTTGATTGGGCTTCAGTACCCTATTACAGATGAAGAAATGAGGAGCGGGGGGGGGGGGGGGGGATGGACAATTTTGAGTTGTGGGGAAGATGTCAGTTAATAAAAAATATGCCCATACAAGATCAAGATGAGTCGTTGGAGAAAGGTGGTCCTAAATGTGAGAAGAATGTTGACTATTTGGGCACTGTGTTAGCACACCCTGCATACCTCATGCTGTAATTTGGGATCCCTATATTTCATATCTCGTATCTGGAGACAGCAAGTTCCTGAGAGACTGATTACCTCCCAGGAATACTAGGACAGGTTCCCAGAGGAAAAGTGTGATCCAAGGCATGTGTATCTCCAGGTAATAAGACAATCAAATCTAACTGAGGGCCTGAACAGACAGGCCCCCCAAAAAAAGCTGCTTCAGGCCACTTTGGAGGTATGCTGTTTAAATGATGCATGCGTCCTAAGGACTGGAGCGCAGCTTTGGTGCAGCTTCTGGACTCTCGGTGGAGGGGAACAGCCGCCGCCTCCCACGTGGAGCGCCCGCGTGACCAGTTGACCGAAGTGGGAGGCGAGGCAAGGCGAGGCGACCTGGGCATCCACCACACCCGTATCCAGGACCTGCAGGTCTTGATCAGCAATGTCACCGAGGATGTGTGGCAGATGCACCTGGTCAACATTGCCATAGAGCAGCAGCTGAAGCATGAGTTGGCCATCTTAAACACTGTCACCAAAAACCTGACCCTCAAAGACTGGGAGCACTCTGTCACCTTGAGTAATAGGAGGTACGGGGATGCAGCGAAACTCTAGGGCAGTGATTCCCAAACTTTACTCCTCCAGATGTTTTGAACTTCAGCTCCCAACATTCCTGACTTCTGGCCAAGTAGGTTGAGGCTTCTGGGAGTTGAAGTCCAAAACATTAGGAGGATTAAGTTTTGGGGATCATTGCTGTAGAGTCATCACCATACAGGTTGAGTTTCCATTATCTGATATGCTTAGGACCAGAAGTGTTTTGAGTTTTGGATCCCCCTCCCACAAGTGTTTGGAATATCTTTATATACTTTAGCCGCCTTGAGTCCCTATATCAGGGGAATGGTGGGGTATAAATAAATAAAATACAAATAATAATAATGACAACCTATCTTGCAGATGGAATCCATGTCTAAACATGAAATTCATTAATGTTCCATGAGCCAGTATGGTGGATTGGTTTGAGCGCTAGACTATGCCTTTGGAGACCAAGGTTTGAACCCAGGGTTGGCCCTGGAAAACCCCACTGTGTGCCCTTGGCAAGTCACACTCTCTCAGCCTCAGAGGAGGGCAATTGCAACCTCCCTCTGAAGAAATTTGTCAGGAAAACCTGGGGTAGGTTGTGTTAGGGTCACCATAAGTTGGAAACAGCTTGAAGGCACACAGCAACAGCAAAAATGACAATCTACGCTTTATACACATAGCCTGAAGGTAAATATATACATAAAAATTTTAACAATGCTGTGCATGAAACAAAGTTTGTGTACGCTGAACCATCAGAAAGCAAAGGTGTCACTATCTCAGCCACCCGTGTGGATGATTTTGGATGTTAGAATATTTCAAATTTTGGAATTCCAGATAAGAGAGATGCAAACTGTACCCCTGAAGCTCTGAATTAATTGAGCATCATATAGTT
>NW_024814187.1:0-2398 GCF_019175285.1 Sceloporus undulatus
TTTTTGTTGTTTATTAATGCTGTTAATCTAGATCTTTCAATTCCTGTTTTTCGTTTTGCCAAGTCTCTATTTGTGGGGTTATTAAGGTAATTTCCAGTTCTTTGCTATTATCCTTCTGGCAGCCGATGTTAAGTATAATAATATTTTCCAATATTTCCTTTCTTCCTCTGGGTCTAGTAATGAAGTCTTGCTTAACAGATATATTTCTGGTCCAAACTCAAAATCAATTTTTAATATTAACTTTAATTCCAAATGAATCTTGACCCAAAAAGACTTTATATATGTGCTTTGCCACCACATATGCAAATATGTACCCATTTCTTTTTGGCATCTCCAACACCAGTTATCCTTTAATTTATAATTTTTTCTAGTGAGGATGGTGTTTGATACCATCTATTTACAACTTTAAAATAATTTCCTTTTATTTTTTGTGATACAGTAATTATTTTGTTTTTAATCTTGCTCTTCCCCATTTTTCCAAGTCTAAATTGTATCCCAACTCTTGTGCCCATTTTATCATTGAATCTTTAATTTCCACTTTTTCAAGGGATCTTTTCAGTTAGATGTTATATATTTTACATAATATATTTTTTCATCTTCTTTCATTAATATTCGTTATATTCTTTCTCAAAACCAAATAAACTCTCATCCTTTGTAAATCTGGCTTGGTAGACCTATTGTGAAAAGGTCTATAATGCACATGATGAATTGAGCACAAGGCCACGAAGGTTCATGTTGCCAATCTCTTCCTTTTAGTGTTTCAAGGTGATACAGTACAAGATTCCTTTGCATACTGTTGGGCATGCATTGATTGTGATTTCCTGCATGGCAGGGGTTGGACTTGATGGCCCTTGTGGTCTCTTCCAACTCTACGATTCTATGATTCCTTCTTTAAGTTGAATATAATTCAACCAAGTCATATGACTTATTTTAGTCATGATTTCTTCCTTTAATCTTAGTATAACATTTCCTTCATTATCATGAGTTAATATGTCTCTATACCTTATCCATTTCTGATCTTTTCCCCATTGGCTTAAAAAAGCCTCTTGTGAGGAAACCCAAAGTGAAAGTCCAGTGTAAAACATTTTTTTACACAGCCAGTTATTAATGAAAGGTTTCCTCAATAGATGTTCATTAAAGACTTTGTCCCGTTTGTGCCCATCATACCCATCATACATATGCAAAAATCTACTGCCTTTGAGATCCAGTTTGTCTCAAATATTTTCAACATAATATACAATATAATGAACAGTATAATTTAGACCATGGCTGGGATATTGAGGATGGATTAGGATACTGACATACACAACACATATAGTATATTTAGCCACAAGAGAATTATGGTGCATTTAGCCATTTCTTGACAAATTTCAGAGGCAAATGTGGTTTTTAAAAAACAGTTCTGGGGAGCCCTCTGGACTTGAGGGCCCCTGGGCCTACCCCCAATTTAGATCCAGAGATGCTCTCCCATATCCCCAACATTTCACAGACCGGAAAAGCAAGGCACATGTGGACAAGCAACACCAGAAGGTGGTGAGGATGGTCAAAGATGTTTATGAGGAAGATCACACAAGCTAGGAAGGGCACAGCAGTTTGCTTTTGTCTCAGCCTCCTGGCAAGGGAAGACCCTGGCAACTTATCTCCTCTCCTCCCCCTTTTTGAGTTGATGGGGTGCAGCAACCCAAGACAGCTTAGGAGAAGGGGGAAAGTCGGAGGAGGAGAGAGAAACCGGGACATTTTTTAAAGCCCCTGAAAAAGTGGGGTGACAGAGGATTAACCAGGATTTTCTCTACTAAACTGGGACAATATGCTCTCCACTTGCTTTCATGAGCTGGCCCAGCAATGACACAAATGAAACTAATATTCAGGATGGCGACTCACCAAAGAGTTGTACAGCCTCTTTCTCTTGGACCCCAACTCCCTCCGCTTGGTCTCTGTGTTAGCCATTAGGTGGGTTAGTCCTGGTGGCCCTGCACGTGGGTCTGTTCCTGTAAAATATGCCCCAAAGCTGTGTACAAGGAGGCCGAGATGAAGTTCCTGAGAAAAGAGACTAGGGTTAGGTTTGATTTGTCAAGAAACCCTGCATCACTCAAAGATACAGAGAACAGCATGCTGCTAGTGAGATACGCAAGTGACATAAGCCTCCTTTGGGCTGATGAAGAGGTGGGCATCCCCTTCCTCCCTCTTCACCAAACAAAGCCCCCTGGACCTAGCATAGATTCACTACAGCTCCCCTACACAACAGATACTCAATGTTAAAACGCTTTTGACGTTGCTATGTTGAATAGCACGTGAGGCAACACGTATAGCGCCAGATTCTGCACCTTGACTGTAGTCAATAGCTTGTGAGCTGAAGAAACACCTGTCACTTTCTCAATGAGCAAAGAGACACTGTAAT
>NW_024814188.1:0-2397 GCF_019175285.1 Sceloporus undulatus
AAACTTTTGGTATACTTTCTCATAGGTTGGCCTTTGGGAACTTCTTGCGAAAATGCTATAAAAAAGAGGAAGGAGTTTGTGGCCAAATAAACGACAAAAACACCCTGCTTTGAACAAAAGATTTTAGTTGCGATCCTGTGTTAGGATTACATAGCCTATATCTCCACATGTGGAGTTACACTTCAATTGTACTATACAACCCAATGGTGAATGACACCATCGCATAACTGTATGTACAACCCAGTGTGGATCCAAAGGCACAATCAAAGGCACATTGACATAGGCAACAGTGCCATGTACACAACTCTGCTACAGCAAGGTTGAACTGAATGAAAATATTCCATATTAGAAAAAAAATGTCAGGCTGTTTCCATAGGGGAATGTATGTATGCATAAGATACCTACAGGATCAAAACAAAACAGTGTGTGCATGTGTGTGTCTGAGCGAAAGGAATCATTTTCATAAGTTTCACAAAATTCAATAAAAAGTCTCAAAATGTGGAAAAATTATGACAGTAGACACTAATGGTATGTCTCAACAAGCCACACTGTCGAAATAAAGCATTTTGATAGCACTGTAACTGCCATGACTCTGTCCTGTGGGATCCTGGTATTTGTACTTTTGTGAAACATCAGAGCTTTCTGGAAAACCAGGCTGAATACCTCACCAAACTACAAATGTCAGGATTATGTAAAATGGAATTGTGGCAGTTAAAGTGATGTCAAATTTCTTTATTTTGGCAGTGTGGAAATCTGGTATATCAAAGAACCCTTTCTCTATCTCCAGTAAACAAGACTTTTCATTCCAAATACTCCTTATCATTTAGCCCCTGTCCTTCTGATTATACTATGTTTCAAATAAGATATACAGTCATCCCTCCAAGTCCATGGACTTGAGATCCATGAACTTGAAAATCCACAGAGGGGTGACCACCATTAATGGCAAGCCTATGGGACTTGAATATGCATCAGTTTTGGAACTTGGTGGGGGTCCAAAATGGATCCCTTGCAGATTCCAAGGGCCAACTGTACCTGATGGATGCTAGCGTATGTATTCCCATAAGTGTGGCATTGCACCTTACCATCAATATAACCTAACACCCCTCCCCTTCTGGCTGGTACCCTGATAGTGACATACATAGGTGTAAGTTAACTGCAGAGATTGGCATTCCTTCCTGCACCCTCTATAATCGCCAAAGCCCATGCCCCGACCTTCCATAGAGCTTCATAGCCTTTCCATGCTTTGTGGAGGTCAGCGAGATCACAGATACGTCTGGCTATGTCCATGTAGCCAGATGTGAAGTTATTACAGCAGATGCTGAGCCCTCAGGTAGATCCCTGCAGACTTCAGCAAGTGATGTAATTGCTATGGGAACACAGCCAGATCTTTCTGCAGTCCTTCCAAATCCACTCACATGCACATACACACATTCTTTCTATCAGATATGGAATGAGGGGTGATTTCAGCATCTCTACAACAGATCCAGTGCTTATAAGTGGCTCAGCATAGTGCACCTCTGCATGTGGAACTACTATGCTAACCTGAGCCATATAAAATTGTAGCCATTGGTTGTAAGACTTAGGAGTTTATCACACAGGACGGATCCCATACAGAAACTGAATTTAAACTGGAAAAAGCCAGCAAAAACAGGTAGATTTTCAGATGACATCAGGGCTTAACCTGAACAGAAAGCGGACAACGCTCACAAAAGTGGGTTGATTTTCACACAACATAGGGGTTAATGAGCATTACCGTGACATTAACCCAAATGGAAAGTAGATAAAACCCACTCTTTTTTACCTTTGGAAAATCCTGAAAGTAAAGGCTTTGTCAACTTTCGGTTTGGGTTAATGTCATGTTATTACTTACTAACCCCAACATGTCTGAAAACCAATTTGCTCTTGCGTTCCCCCCCCCCCCCACACACACACACACAGATTTTTAAATCCTGTTTCTGCACTGAATCCATCCCATGTGATAAACTCCTTAGTTTAAGGCTGGTAAGAAATGTTTGACCATATTGCTATCAGTTTTAACACAACATAGCTCTTTTGCTCCATGTTCATGAGTGCATTACTGCATGGATTGAAGCATCCTTTGAAAAGCCAGGCTTGCAAAAAATAATACATTTACAAACACTCAGGATCTGCTTTGATCCACATCCTAACCTCCAGATAAAATTCTCCTCAAAGACCCAAACCATGCATACTTGCCGCAGCCACAATTGCCTTGGGCACCAGCAACAGCAGCAACTGTCATATTTTTTTTCAAAAAGGAAAAAGTACTTGTAAATCACCCCATTTCTGCTTTGAAGCACCAGGCTGTTTGCTCAGCAAGCCAACGCAAACTCTGTGGCATTATTAAATTTCCAAGAAGTTGACCAGATTTGCCGGATC
>NW_024814189.1:0-2397 GCF_019175285.1 Sceloporus undulatus
AAACACCATACCTCCACTGTGACTCGAAGCAGCTTTATTTTGGCTGTCTGTAACAGGCCACAGTTGCTGACACCTCCCTACTGACTGTCCCCTCATTTTCTTTGCCTCTGTTTAATGTTTGTGGGGAAGTCTTGAGACATACCCACTGGGACAGTCTACTCCTCCATTTAAAAGCAAAATTTCTTCAGACGACACATACAATTAATCATGTGGCCCAATGACCACATAGAAGGACACATTAGGCATTTTAAAAAGACTAGCATTTCCTTAAATAAAATATAACCTACCTTAATTTACAGGCCTTTCCTCTGTTTTGGTGTGCGATCCACTCCACATTAAAAACCAGTGTGAATAATTTATATAGGAGGTGGCTTTAGCCAACACTGTAAAGGGGGGAGGGGATATTAAGAGCTCCAAGGTTTATATATCACTTGTTCTACAGAACAGAAATGCAGAATTAATAAAGATCTCCAGGTGTCAAGAGATAAAAAGAACATGATTGGTTCAGCTGCACTTTGAAGTATAACCGCATCATTCTTGCTTTATCACATAAGGATTTATGTTGGCACCGATGAATGAACAGGGAAGAGAAGTCAGTGTGCTAATGTTGATGTGGCTTGGATTTTGTACTGAAGATTATTGCTCAATTATAAAATGCTATGAATGACTACCAAGTGTTGTGCATCCCAACCACCTTGACCTGTAATCTCTTTGGGGCAGAGAAGTTTGCTCTCAGCTAGGCCTATCATGTTGTACTATTAAATTCACCAGACCATTCAGCGAATGTGGTATATTTCTGGCATGTTTAGAATCTATCACGATAAACCATAATATAACATAATCTTTCCACAGAAGATCAAGATCCATGTGTGATCCATGAACCACACACACACACCAATGTCAGGTAGTCCAGCATTTCCCAGCTGTTAAAAAAGGGTGTACTAATAATGCTACATATAGATAACAGCAGATATAGAAGTAAACCTCTCCCACCATTTCAAGAGGGATGCACTTAAGTAGAGGTGGGAGGAGGCAGAAAGAAAATGTGTGGGTATACATGCTGACTTGGGTTACTTTTAATTCAGAAAAATCTCATCAAAATTTTGGCAGCCTGGAAGTAACATCTGCTTAACAGACTATAATGAAGTGCTGATAGATTCCCCCCTCTACCCCTCTTGTATTCTTTTGATAAATGGTTAGGATCACACTGCATTGTTTGTTTCTCTCAATAGATTGATTTAGAAAAACTATTTTTCCCTAAAATAATTTCTTTAAAAAATAAATACAAATCTCACAGAAATTGGACAAATGCCAGACTTGGAAATCTCAGATGTCTTACATTATTAGTAATTACAATTACTACTCTTTCAAGCCCGCACCCCGAATTACACAAAAATAGCTCAGAGATGTTGATCTCTCCTTTTAAACTGCATCTAATAAATGTCATAATAATTATAGTCTTCTACCTTGCTACCAAGCTGTATTGCAAGAGGACAAGCAGCAAATCCATCAGAAATCTACATTCTCCAAAACATTGAGCTGGTACACAGATAACTAGGGTTACCATAAGTGAGGACCTCTAAATGGGGACAAATGTAGGACAAATGTAGGGCAACATTTTCAAATGTAGGACATTTTTATAAAAATGGAGGATGCGCAAAAAATTGAGGTTTTTTTTAAAAATGTTAATATAAATGCATGTTTTTAGGCATGATCAAAATGGAGGACATTTTGGCATTATTCTTAGACAGATGGCACAAATGGACTTGCCCTCGGGTTCAACTTTACTTCTCAGAAGTGTATACTTGGGCAAGGGACTGTGGTTTTTCTTCACTGAGCATGAGTTTGTAAAAATCACAGCAAGTTACATTGGCCGTGCCTCAGAGGCTTGTTGATATCAATATCACCATCACCATCATCATCATCATCACCACCACCACCACCACCACCACCACCACCACTATAATTGGCCAAGAAAGGCAGACTTGTTAGCATTCAAAGCACCATAAATACACAAAAAATGCACTTGCATATATTTTATATTAAAAAATATTGAAAAAATAAATAAAAAACAAGGCAGGGGTGTATATATTTGATATTAAAAATTAATGTAATAAAACAAAAACAAGCAATAATAAAAATTAATGAAATAACATAAAAACAAGCAATAATAAAAAATTAATAAAATAAAATAAAATAAGTATTTTATATTTTTAAATATAATTTAAAAACCCCAAAATACCAAGGCAGATCTAATGGCCACTGACTCAGCTTTCCTCCTCCTCCTCCTCCTCCTCCTCTGGCCCAATTCTGCCCTGGCCTTCAGGCACCCTTCCTCCGGCTCCTTCCTTCCTCCTCCTCCTCCTCCTCTCCCCCTCCTCCTCCTTATGATGGCTG
>NW_024814190.1:0-2397 GCF_019175285.1 Sceloporus undulatus
ATTATTATTATTATTATTATTATTATTATTATTATTATTATTATTATCCTGCCTCTCCCTACTGATCAAGGCAGGTTAAAGTGAAAATAAAAATACATAGTACAACTATCATCAATATAATACAACCACCCCCTGCCCTCCAACCTTCCACCCTCAACATAACTATTAAAACAAGTTAAGCAATAAAATAGTCAAAAACAATTTAAAAACAGCATAGGAGTGAGATAACTTGGGGCAGGTGGGGTAGTCTTTTTAATGGGAGGTCAGTCTGGGAAGGCCTGCTGGAAGAGATCTGTCTCAACTGCCTTTTTTTAAAGGTGTCAAGAGAGGTGATATGATGACTATTCTCAGACAGATCATTCCACATTTTTGGAGCAGTGGCTGAAAAGATCCTCTAGGAAACCGCAGCCAACCTGGTCTTTTTTGGCTGCAATAGATTCTTCCCAGAGGACCTGAATGTGCAGGGTGGACTGTATGGAAGGAGGCATTTCTGCAAGTAAATTGGGCCCAAACCATGTAGGGTTTTAAACGTAATAACCAACACCTTGTACTGTGCCTGGAAGCAGATTGGCATCCAGTGGAGAGATTTTAAAACAGGTGTTATGTGTTCAAATCTGGATTTACCAGCAACCAGTCTGGCTGCCATATTTTGGACCAGTTGAAGCTTCCAAACTTGGCACAAGGGAAGCCCCAAGTAGAGTGCATTGCAGAAATCGAGATGAGAGATTACCAGCATGTGTACAACCATTTCTAGGTCCAGGTAGGGTCACAGCTAGCCAGGAAAAGAGACAGTTTAAAGGTGATATGAAAGCTCTATTTAAGTATTTGAAGGGATGTCACACTGAGGATGGAGCAAGCTTGTTTTCTGCTGCTCCAGAGAACCGTACCCAGAAGAATGGATGCAAGCTACATGAAAAGAGATTCCAGTTGAACATTAGGAGGAACTTCCTGATGGTAAGATCTGTTTGACAGTGGAACACACTCCCTTGGACGGTGGTGGAGTCTCCTTCCTTAGAGGTTTTAAACAGAGGCTGGACGGCTAGGACTGCCTTGCCCCACCCACCATCAGCCCGGAGCCTCAAAAAGCAATGGAGGATTCAGGTGGAGGTTGATTGTTTTGATTGTTTGACTAATGGTTTTAATGCTTTATTTTATTTTTTGTCATTGGCACGTTACAGACTGTCCATTTGGGGCTGCCTGTAACTGGCCCTTTCCCCGCTGGATCGGGGCCTCAGCTGCCACAGCGGCCTGGAAAGGGGTGTCCTTCGGGCTTCATGCCCCAAGGACACCTGACGGCAGTAGGGACGCGGAGAAAGGAGCCACTCAGCCCCTTTCTCATTTACGTCACTAGTGCAGTCGTGTAGAGGCTGCGCCAGTGACACAAATCGTGGAAGGAGCACCGAAATGGAACTCCTTCCAGGGCTGCGGAAAGGGCGCCCCAGGCGCCCTTGTGCGGCCCCACTATGTCACTTCTGCACCGTTTCGTTTGGAGGTGGCGTGGTCGTGATGTAGTCATGGCGGTGCCCATGTGTATAGGGCGCCACCATTTTCTACGCGCTCCGCACATATTAGGATTAGGGGCGTCAGGAAGTGACACCCCTTCCTAACCCTATTACGTGCAGAGCGCGTACTTTGTGCGCGTATGTAACATGCCTATGTTATATTTGGAGTTTTTCTTGTATATTTGATGCGAGGGGAGGGAGAATTGTGTGTATTATTATTATTATTATTATTATTATTATTATTATTATTTTATATAGCACTGTAGATTTGCACAGCGCTGTACAAAAAAACAACAAATATAAAAGAGTTAACCTGCCTATGGTGTACAATCTAAGAAATGATAGGATAATACAAATAAAACACATAGCAATACAGGAAATGGTTCAATAAAACAGGCAACAAAAAGAACATCAGATAGCAAGTGACAATCACGCAATGTCTGGGAACGCTTCTCTGAACAGGATGGTCTTCAACTCCGTTTTGAAGCTGGTTAATGAAGTGATGGCCCTTGCTCGTGAGGGAAGAAGGTTCCAGGAGTGAGGGGCAGCAAGTGAAATCGGGCGAATCCTAGATGGGGCAGAGGAAATCCTGGGCTGGGACAGCTGACTTTGACTACCAGAATGGAGGGCCCTAGTGGGAAGGTGAGGAGAAAGAAGGTCTGATAAATGGGGGGGGGGGGGCAGCCCATGGAGGGCTTTAAAAGTCGACAGCAGGAGCTTGTACTGAATATGGAAAGGGAGGGGGAGCCAGTGAAGGGATGCTAACAAAGGAGAGCTATGATCACAGTGGTGGCCGGATGTGATAATGCGTGCAGCCCAGCCAGGAGGATGTTACAGTAATCAAGTCGTGAGACCACTAGGGCATGGACCAAAATCTTGGCAGTAGAGGCAGAGA
>NW_024814191.1:0-2397 GCF_019175285.1 Sceloporus undulatus
AAAGTGTAGCATCCCATGAGTGCTGAAGGGGGGGAAAGAGTCTTTTTAAAGCCAGGATCTCAAGCAGACTTCCAAAAACAAACAAAAAAAGAACCAACAACAGAGTTTTTGTCTTTTTGTCATCAGGACACCACAATGTCAAATAGGCCTGGCAGTACAAGCAACAACAGAAACAACTGTTGAGGTTGTTTGAACTTGTTTCCCAAAGCCTCTAATCTATTTAGGTGATGTTTTGTTTAACCTGGGTTCCCCTTACTCCCACCAGCTCAGATTGTTGTACTTTTCTTTAAAAGAACATTTTCCAGTGACTTTTCCTTCTCAGAGTATGGGGAAACTCCCTGAAGAAAAACAGCCATCCCGTTATTGGCTTTTTATCATTCCCTTAGTTTCTCCTGCTTTTAACCCCTTGGAGGACAAGCCTTCCACCAGGTGCCATACAGCATTTGACAGATGAAAACTGGCACACTTGAAGAAAAATAATTTCAAAATTGTGATCAAGATGACAAAAGTTGTTAATGAGGAGCCACACACAAACTCGGAGAGGCTGAGTTACCTGAGTGCAAACTACTTTTACACTTTGAACTCAGTTTGCAGCAACTGAAATAAGCTGAGGACAAAAGTAAAAGGTGGGAAGAAGAAAGAGAAACCAGGACATTTTAAAAACAGCTTAAAAAGTGGGAGGGAAGAGGATTAATCAGGACTGGTCTAGTCAAATCAGTACAGTTGGAGGGTATGGAACCTAAGGCTGTCTCTGTGGCACATGGGTGCTGTTTTGAACTGGGGAGCTTTAGCCACACAATATCTCTGCTGGCATTTTGTCTCAATCCTTGGTAGCCTGTTTTAATTTACTATGGGAGCAGACAACACTAAACTGGGTCACAATGGCAACCGGTTCACCCAGTCCTTCCTTCCATCAGCATTTTTATGTGACTGGCTAGGCCTCTGCACAAGAGATAAAAGATTTCAGAGCACTAAGCAAGTGTCAAAAAGGTTGCATAATGTGATTCAATTGTAATTTATTGTATTTCACTTTTTTTCTATCATGCATTTCCCTCAGTAGGAGACTCAAGGCAGCTCACATCACAACAGAGATTAAAACAAAACCCAGGTTTCTAAAAAAAGCAATTGTAATTTGTAACAAAAAGAGTTTAGAATGGAATTGAATTATCCACGAAGAAACAGCATTAATTCAAGACAGTTTCAAAGCTGTTCAAACATAACGATGAGAATAGAAAATACAGCACCTCCATTAAAAGATTGTTCAGCAAGGACTACTTAATAGGCAAAGCCTGATGGAATTTTAAAGAAGACTTTGCCTACTGTGGAAAGTGAGCAGAGAGAGGGCCAGTGTAGTTTCCTATGGAGGGTAGTTCCACAGCCACAGCAATTGCAAAATGCCACATAAAAGTACCATGCAGAGCAGGTGTGCTCCCACTGTTTCGTGAGCACTGAGCAATGAGCTCGGCCCTGTATCAAAGGGTTGCCAGAGTGAAATGTGAGATAGCTCCTATACATTTAATAGTTGTGTAGAAGAGGGAATTTCAACACAGGGTGCAGGGACGTAGCTAGGATTTTAGGAAGGGGGGGGGGGGGGCCCAACAAAAGGCCCCCCTTTTAAAGGGGGTTGGGGGGGGGGGGCCGCAGCACCCACCCCTTTTTTTTTTTTTGGGGGGGGGGGGGGGGGGGCCCGCCCCCCCAGACCCCCCCCCCCCTGGCTACATCCCTGCAGGGTGCTTATCATACAGTCAAGTAAAATTAAAGCAACACTTACTCAAGTGATCCAAGCATTGAACTATGACTCTGGAGACCAGGGTTCGGATCTCCGCTCAGCCATGGAAATCCATTGGGTGAGTTAGAGCAAATCACACTCGCTCAGCCTCGGTGAATGACAATGGCATCCCCTCCCAAGAAACGTGTTAAGAAAACCATGTGATAGGGTCACCATAAGTCAGAAGCAACTTGAAGGCACACAACTACAACAACATCAAACACAGGCATTAAAAATACAGGAGATGTCTCCAATTTTCACTCTATCAACTGTAGGCAGGAAACTTGTGGCCCTGCAACAATTTTGGAACTGTACTTCCCATCAGCTCTTTTTAGACTACAGCACCCACCAGCCAGCATAGTTAGCATAGCCAACCAAGAGTAGGATCATGAAAGTCCTTACATTTGCAGGCAAAGACATTTTAAAATTATTATTCAGACAGGCTGGTTAGAATGGAAGGTTTTTAAGAAAAAGGTTGTAAGAGTGTGCTGTATTGTTTTAAATCATACTGTTTTAAATGGGTTTTTAATCACTTTTAAAGGCCTGTTACAGACAGCCAAAATAAAGCTGCTTTGAGTCACAGTGGAGGTATGGTGTTTCAATGGTGCATGCGTCCTAAGAGTCCAGAA
>NW_024814192.1:0-2397 GCF_019175285.1 Sceloporus undulatus
CCATTCTATATTTCACATTCTCTCTTACATACAGATAGAGAGAGAAAGAGAATGGTGCAGAAAAGAGACATTTTCAGTCCCATCTGGTGAGAAGGGTAGGATAATAAATCTATGAAATTAATCCATTGGAATGGCTCAGGAAGGGGTCTGGAAAGTCCAGTTCTAGTGAGGGTAGGGCTGCAGAGAAGAGCCTTCAAACAGCCTGAAGACATCTCCAAGACAGGGCTGGGCAGCTACTGGGGATTGGGCAGCCAGACTGGGCCCACAGGGATCTCAGAGGTAGCCCCATTGGACCACCTGGGGAGAAAAGAAATCATGTTTACCTCCTCAATATCCCCCAGCATCCTATTGTCATTGTTTGACTCCATCTGAGCCATTGTAGGGCCAAGAGAGGATATTGGAAGCCTCTCCAGAACATAGAAACACTGAAACATAGATCAAAAAGACCTAAAAACTTGCTAAGAGATGGACCAAAGAGCATTGGGACCCAAAACATATTAAGTGCCATGGTTCTTTCCTACGATAGATTTGCAGTTTAGCAAAGGGCATTTACAATCATCAGATGGAGAGCTCTAGTGGCTCCGTAAAGTAAAGTACAAATTCCAAGATTCCAAGGATGTTACTTTGACCATTAAAGTGGAACCATAGTGCCATGATTGTAGCATGCAAGACCCCCTGTTCTGAAGGAAAAGCAATGGATACAAGTTCCTTGCCCAGAGAAGATAGGTTTTCATAGGTTTCCATCATCACTTCGTTATATAAAAATGACTGCTTCGGACTCAAGAGTGACCATTCCTCCTCACTCCTTCCACTCTTTCCCTCCGTCTCTCTCTCTCTCTCCTCTGAAGGCCTCAAACCGACAAGTGCCAATAACTGAGGCATAGGCAGCCATTTTATGTTCCGGTGGCCATTTTGTGCTGCTTGTGACTGTGAGGAATAATATTCCAGAAACTTCTCTGAGGCCTCAGTTGAACAGAGGTCTCTTTCTCTCCTGAGGCTCCAGAGAGAGAAGGAGGCCAGGCTCCTTGGGCCAAAAGGAAAGAAGTGTGTCTCTTTGTGTGTCTTTTGTGTCTCTTTTCTGAGAGGGTTTTCTTATTACACAGCTCTTCTCCTTCTGGGAAACATGGGTTTTAAAGGGGATTAGAAACAAGGAGGATAGTTTTAATACAAGCATTATTCTTCTTCTTCACAAACATTGGGCTTTGCTTATAGGGGTGTCTATGTAGAAGTTGGCTCACAGAAAGTCTGATAGCTCTATAGGAGCTCCATCTGCCATTGCTTTTTGCAGCATGGCCTGGTGTGCTTGCAGAGTCCTCTTGCGTTTTCCTTTCCCAGCTCCTTTGAAACAGCTGCTGAACTGCTCCTAGGATCATGGATTCTATTCTCTTTGCAGCCCAGCTTTCCTTCCTTTCTGGGTCCTGTGCTGCTGGATTGACCCAAACTTTCTTTTAGAGCTGTAGCTTTTGGTATAAAGTTATCAAAGGGGAGTTTAAGACGCTTCAGTTGATTACCAGATTTTTGTCTAAGAGTTCATACACTGGGGTAACAGAATGGGCTGTTAAAAGGCATTCTTTGGTCACAAAGTCTGGAAGACATGGTTGCATTGCTGTTCAGCAATGAGTAAATCCTCAAGGACAGGTTCCTCTGCCTCATTTGGCTCCAAGGATGGAAATTCCCCTGCAGTGGTTCTAGGCAAAGAGACGGCACTGTTGCTGGACACTCTAGCTTTCCTTAAGCCATGCATCCTGTCTCTCCACTTACGGTACGCCGCTTCTGGTTTAGTTTGCGAGGTGTTTCTGAGCGTCCAGGAGACTAGGAGCGGTTTGGACGCAGTTTAGAAGCGGTTTAGTCGTTGTTAGGCACAAACCCTTGAAGTGTTTGTGTAATAACTGGGCTCCAGTCAATGGAGGTCTTCTTCAGGCAGTAAAGGGAGGTTTATGCAAACACAGAATGACATCACTGCTACGGAAGGTTCTCTTGACCAATCAGAGAGCAAGATAAAGGTTCTTCTGGAAGCTTCCGTGAGAAGGAGATATAAGGCCTGAGAGACCAAGAGACAGTTGGGGGAATTGTGTCGGTTGGAGATCGAGAGTTAAAGAGCGGATCTTGGAAGTTAGTCTCAGAATTGGATGTTGAGGTCTATTTATTGTTTTAATAGCTTATATGAATTGAATATTATATACTTACAAATATTGTTCCTGCAAGATTCTTAATACTTTTTACTTATATTTTGTTATCTATAATAAATACCTCATTGGAGTATCTACTACTCGATTCTTCTTTTACACGTGTCTTGGCTCGGTTGATGCTTGAGAAGATCAGTAAAGAAAGAGAAATAAGGTTCCTTAACTGGTCCCAGTGTAGGTTAAGGGAAACCCTTTTATGATTCACTGTATG
>NW_024814193.1:0-2397 GCF_019175285.1 Sceloporus undulatus
GTTAACACAGAACTTTGGTAAGTGAATTAGAATTTTTATATTTTATGCAGAAATGTGGGTTGTACCTGGGGGTTATTCAATACAATGGAGAGGGAGAAGTGTAGCCACAGCAACAACTCTGTGGCCCAGAAGTATGGCTGTGCATCTTCTCAAAAATTACATAAAACTGGGGTAACAGAGAACACCCAACAGGGATCTATGGTGTGTGAATATGCTCTGCTATTTTGGCACAATGGGATCACCATTTCTTCGCTCTTCTAGAAGTGCAGATGGTGCCAACAGCTGATTCCATGGGGGCAGGGGAATCACTAGGGGTGTGTGAGACATGTGGACTGCACCAGGTGACATCTCAGAGGGGGGTGTCCCCCAGTTCACAAGTAGTAAGGGTTGCCAAAGTTCTGAGCCAGGTGGCTTTGCTGGTAAGACAAGAAAGGGAGTCTCTTCCTTCTCTCACCCAGCCAGCAACTCTTCCTTCTCCAGCTCTTCGGCAGAGGTACTAGCTGGGCAATGTGGAAGCTGGTAGGCTGGAAAGCAGGTGAGAAAAGGAGGTCTGCCAGCCTGCCTGCGTGCTTGTATCCATGGTGCCTGATCAAACCACCAGGCTTCTGCTGCTGCCAAAGAGCTGGAGGAGAAGGAGGTCTGCTCCCTGAAGTGCCCTCTCTTTTGCAGGAGAGGCCCTCTATTTCCAGTGACACACAAACTGAAGGCCATCATTTTTACTCAGCCTACCTCCGTTGCTGCAAACTGCCAAAAGTTCAAACTGCCAAAATTGTTTGCACTTAATTAACTCAGTAGTGAAGGCAGAAGAGCAGAATCTTGGTATTCTCAGTAGTCTCAGGCAAAAGCAAAGTACTGCAGCCTTTCCTAGCTTGTCTGGTCAGTAACCTTTATCATGTCGACCACTCTCTGATGTTGCTTGGTCCCATGTCTTACCATATTTATCTGTGAAATGTTGGAGGGTATTTGCTGCAAGCCTGAAGTCTGCTCATTTTGTATTGTGCTATCAGCGATCTTGCAGTGCCTTAAGGGAAAATAAATAAAATATCAAATGTTGATATTGATGTTATGTATGGTGGGCAACTATGGTGGTTCCAGTGACCAATTTTCTATCTCTGAGACTCTCTGAGAGATTCATAAGACTGCCAAAATAAATCTGCTTCAGGTTTCTTTGGAGGTATGCTATTTAAATGATGCATGGGTCCTAAGAGTCCAGAGGTTGCGCCAAAGCCACACTCCATTCCTAAGCACTTGAGTGCAGCTTTGGTACAGCTTCCGGATTCTTAGGATGCATGCATCATTTAAACAGCATACCTCCAAAGAGACCCGAAGCAGCTTTATTTTGGCAGTCTGTAACAGGACTTCTTGATCCACTCCAACACCCCTGGAAGTAGCTAGATATCTACTTATGGTTTTGAAAAATGGATAGGCACACACAGTGGATATGCACACACAACAGAGCAGGAACTGCTGTTAAGGGGCACCTAAGGGAATCCTAAAGGGCTGAGTGCTTCAAAGTTAGGCTTGGGAAGGCCTCGTGATCATGTTGATATAATGGTAGGTTTTTCTTCCCTGCCTTCTTGTGAAGAACCTTTACCTTCCAATTCCTTTTGCTGCCCAACCTAGAAAATAAAGAGACCAGACACAGAAAATGGGCTTGAAAAGGGCCATTTCATTAAGTTGCCTCTTTAATGTAGTCTTATTGTAGAACTGCAACTAAGGGTGGGTGGGTGGGAGGGTTGTAGCCTAGCATGGAAGCAGTTGCAGCAGGTGGTCCCTTTCTCAGACCTCCTCTGCAGATTCCCCAGGGTGATAACACCTGAGCCCCAAGTACAACCCTAAAGCTGGCTTATTCCCTGGCTGGCCGCATCAGAAAAACCAACCAGAAAGTCCTCAAGGCTTAAAGAGAGGGTTTATCCTTCAGGCCAGCCTCAAGAGAAGCCGCTTTCTCTGCCTTCCTAGACCCAAGAGCTAAAGAAACAGTTCCAGAGACCTCCCTTTCATCAATGTGGTGACCTAGGTGCTCACTGACCTCAAAATCTCCTCCCCTCACTAGTCAATGAAAGCCTATTTAAATACCACCCTTGTCAATTATCCATGTCCAACTAGAACAGTATGGGATCAGCAAAAAACCCATGGAAAAGGGGGGGAAAGTCCTACTCAGCCCCAAAGCAGTCAAGAAACATCATACTGTGTCAGCAGTAGGAGGATGGTTTGACCTTCCAAACAAAAGAGGATGATGCAGGGGGCAGCTGGGTATAAAAGGCCTCTGGCCCTACTCTTAGGCTCATCTTGCCATGGCTTTATGGCCATGGTGCATAATGTTATTTTTTTCATGAGAGGCCAGTAAAGTGCATTTCTGCCCCCAATGGTTCCTCAGTATATGTATGTGTGTGTGTG
>NW_024814194.1:0-2397 GCF_019175285.1 Sceloporus undulatus
GAGGCATTTTGTTTCCCTTTCCCCCACATCTGCCCAGGGAGCACAAAAAGAGATTTCACTGCACAGGAAATGATATGTTGTCCCTTACTGTGCCATTTGAGCTGACTTTTGGCTGATTGTAATGTAAATGTAAGGTACTGCACTTAGGGCGAAAAAATGAAATGCACAGATATAGGGTGGGGGACACTTGGCTTAAGGAGATAACATGTGAAAGAGATCTAGGAGTCCAAGAAGACCACAAGTTGAACATGAGTCAACAGTGCAATGCGGCAGCTAACAAGGCCAATGCGATTTTAGGCTGCATCAATAGAAGTATAGTGTCTAGATCAAGGGAAGTAATAGTGCCACTATATTCTGCTCTGGTCAGGCCCCACCTAGAATATTGTGTCCAGTTCTGGGCGCCACAATTCAAAAAGGACACTGAGAAACTGGAGCGGGTCCAAAAGAGGGCGACTAAAATGGTGAAGGGTCTGGAAACCATGTCCTATGAGAAATGACTTAGGGAACTGGATATGTTTAGCCTGGAGAAAAGAAGGTTAAGCAGAGTCCCGGTAGCGTAAAAGATAACGACGGAGGCTAATTGGGGGGGGTGGGAATCCAGATCTGGGCAATCCCTACAATGGTACAATACTTCTTCACATAGCAAATAATTATATTTATGGAGTTTATTAATAGCAATAGCAACAACAATAGCAAGTACATTTCTGTACTGCTTAACAGTGCACTTTAGCAACCCCTAAGCAGTTTACAACATGTAAGCTAACTGCCTCCAACAAGCTGGGTGTTCATTTTAGTGACATGGGAAGGATGCAAGCCTGAGTCAAGCTGGAGCCTCTGGCTGCTACTGAACTCACAACCTTATAGCTGCAGTACAGGCATTTAACCACTGTGCCATCAGGTTCTGAGTGCAAACAGTCCTAAATTCAATTCCTTGCATCTCCAGGTAAGGCTAGGAAAGATTTCTGTGTGAAACTCTGGAGATCTGCTGCTAGCCAACACAGACTTGCCTTCCCCAACCTGGATACTTCCAGAAGTTTTGACCTACTGCTCTCATAATCCTTGACCACTGACCATGCTGGCTGGAGCTGATGGGACATGCAAGACAAAACTTCAGCAAGTACCAAGGTTGCCAAGGGGTGGAGTAGTTAATGCTGAGTTGGACAGACCAATAAAATGCATTTGTATAAGGCAGCCTCATAGGCTCTGGTAGAAAATTTGTCAATCTTGAGAACAAAATGGAAGATAACACTGCCTCTAAAATATCAGATGCTAGACCAGGATTGGGGAACATGTGTGGTAGTGTAGATGTAATTGGACTGCAACTCCCACCCAATCTAGGTAGCATAGCCAATAGTGAGGGATGATGGAAGCTGCAGTCTAATACATCAGAAGGCTACATGTTCTCTGCCCTTGTATTAGGCTGCCATCTTCACATGAGCTTCTACAAGTGTATGACAGAGTGGTTCCAAACTAAACTAGGGGTCCTTCATGATGATTGAACTGGAATCGTCTTATATAATCGCTGAACCTAATTACATTCCTCTGCCCTGGTATGAAAGATTCTGCTGGCTCCATCTCTCTTCTGTGTTGTGGGCAGGCTACAGAAACATTTTTTATTTTGCCAAGCTTTTAATTTGCCTCGAGTTTTTATCCTCCTGCTGTTGGTTGGTTTCATTTGTAACTGACCCAGTTTTATGTTCTCCACTTGTTGCTGTTTTAATTGATGTTATTTAACACTTTCTACTATTATTTGTTTGAAATGGTTGACTGTATTTTTGTAATTTTGAAACATATACATGTCTTGGAATCCACTTTGGGGGCCCTTTTTTAGGACAGAAAGGCCACACAGAAAAGCTTTAAATAAATCATTGCCCACTGAAAATATTTTCCTTCTTTCCCGATTTATATCTCTTCCTGGCCTCTCCCTTTTATTCATTTCTCATTTCAAAAACTCACCCCCCCCCCCTTCTAAATCCCTCTTCTGCTTCCCCCCAATTTCTGCAAAAATTGATGCTCCCTTTTTCTCATTTCACTTAAAGTAAGCCCCAGATTCTCTCATTCATGTTTACAACTCTGGACCCATATAGACAGGCCAAAATAAAGCTGCTTCAAGTCACTTTGCAGGTATGCTTTTTAAATGACACATGCATCTTAAGAGGCCAGAAGCTGCACCAAAGTTGTGCTCCAGTCCTTAGGACTGAAGCAGCTTTATCTTGGCCTCTCTGTTTGGACTCTCTCTTTCCTTTCTACTCAAAGAACCCATAATCAGCAAACCTGTTCCACAAGAAGCTGGCCAACTTCTACCACGCACACATAACCCTTCTTCCATAGAGTCCCAGTGTGCTGCATGAGATTACTATGTATACTTGATTATAAGTCGAGAGTAGGTTCAGGGGC
>NW_024814195.1:0-2396 GCF_019175285.1 Sceloporus undulatus
TTGCTAAGAATGAAACAAACAAACATACAAACAAACAAGAACAACAAAAATAAGGATTAGCTAGAAAAGCAAACTTCTTTTATTTTTAAAAAAAGCAAAACAATTTTTAACTGGATAAAAAATCGAATTGGGTGCTTCTATCCTTTATAACCAACTCAGGCTGTATCTGCACTGCAGAAATAATCCGGTTGGAAACCACTTTTTTTGTAATTTACTTATAAACAATCCTTTACAAACAAAAATGAAAAAAACAACAACATACCAAGACATTTGCATAACAAATACAGCTACAACAACAAAAAAGTACAAGTACCTATAACATACACATACAACATGCAATAAATAACATCCTGATATACAAAACTGTCAGAAATATACTTTTCATTTACTTCCAAGATAAGCTAAGATGACCCTTTTATTTAATTTACTGTACTTAAATTCCTACAAGGTATCGATACGTGTTAAACCTCTAATGTTCATGTAGACTTTCCATATGATATCTGGGATCGTAAATTAATAATTAGTATTACAAAATAAATCAAAGCATGACCAGTCGTCTTTAGTTTTCTCAACTGGTTTATCCCTCATGATTGCAGTTAAAATGTCCAATCCCTTTGCTTCTCTTAGTTTAATTATCCACTCCTCTATTTTAGGAATTTAGATGTTTTTGCAATACTGTGAGTGACCATCTACAAAATTAGTCTGGGAAACCTTTTAGCTACTTCCTTTGTCAGTTTACATGTCAAATTGAGCAAAAAGGTCAAAGGGTTTAAAGGTATTTCTTCCTGTAAATGCCATCAAAGAAAATGCCATCAAAGAAAACCATTATCCTGAAACATGGAAACAAGCTAATATAACTTTGCTGTTAAAAGAAGATAGAGATGAAACTGAGGTAAAGAGTTAGAGGCTAATTTCCTTATTAAATATGGATTATAAACTATTTTCTATGATTTTGGCCCATAGACTCAAAAAAGTTCTTAAACACTGGATTCAAAAGGACAAGTCAGTGATAACATACAAAATGTCTGAAATATAATTGAATATTTTCAAAGGCACAACGAAAAAACACTTATCTTTTTAGAAATGCCTTCAATAACATACGATGGGATGTGTTACTTGCGACACTTGAAAAATGGAAATAGGAGCTTCTTATTATAGATGGATAAAGGCAATGTATAAAGATCAAAGAGCCAAACTAATTGTTAACTATTAAAAAACAGAGGAATTTAAGATTTCTAAAGGTAAATGGCAAGCTTTCCCACTTTCACCCCTTTTGTTCATTCTGATCCTTGAAGCACTGAATAATGGGATAAGATTAGAAAATAAGATCAATGGATGAAAAATTAAAATACGTATATACACAAGGCAGTTGATGGATATAATAGTGGAATTGGAATATGTTTCAGGACTAAAAGTAAACAGAGACAAAACAACATTAATAACAAAAAATATGGGGAAAGGAAGAACAAATCCTGGAAGAAATTAGTGGATTTAAAGTGGGAAAGAAAGTTAAATATCTAGGAATCAATTTAACACATAAAAACTCAGATCTATTTCACAATAACTATGAGACGCATGGAAGGAAATCAGAAAAGACCTGGAAAAATGAGGGAAATGACACTTATCAATATTAGGAAAAACATCACTGATTCAAATGAGTGTACTTCCTGAAATGCTGTTTCTGTTCCAAGCGATACCCATCATCCAGAATGAAAACTCATTGAATGGCAAAAGGAAATCTCAAAATGTAATTGTAATTAAAAGAAAAGAGCCAGGATAAAAATGAAAATACTTTGTGATGACAAAAGTAGAAGAGGACTTTATTATGCTGTTTGTTGTTTAGTTTTGATTAGAGAATGGGTTTTGTTAGAGAATGAACAATTGTTATGTCTGGAGGGTGAACATTTAAGATTTGGGTGGCATGGATACCTAATTTACAGTAAAGAGAAAGTTCATAAAGAAAGCATAAATCATTTCGTAAGAAAAGCTCTGTTGAAGATCTGGGGAAAAACAAGTGTAGAATATGTCCAAAAATACCTTTATGGTGTTTGCCGCATGAGGCTCTTTTCAGGAGGAAAAGCATCCAGAAAACTAACTGGTTAAGATACAAGGATGTCCTGAAAGAATCGCAAGGAAAACTAGAGATCAAAACACAAGAAGAACCTAAAGAATCTGGCCTAGATTGTCACTGGTATCTTTATCATCAAATGAGGGAGAGGTTTAAAATAGATGTGAAATTAGAAGGAATGCAAAATGAAGAATGGGAATTGTGGAAGCCATCCTCCATGTTCATTCCATGCCTGATGAGAGTGTTGGGTGCGAGGCATTGGAGAAGCATCCAGCTGTGTCTCTCTAGCCAGAAGCCAAAGGAAGGCATTCTCCTCTGAGGGCCACTG
>NW_024814196.1:0-2396 GCF_019175285.1 Sceloporus undulatus
GGTGGGAAAGAGGTGGAGATGTTCTTTCGCATGCTTTTGGCTGGGGGTGGAGTAGACCTGATTGAGGGTTTTAGCTATTGCTTCTGCAGGGAGGGGTCAGTCTCAGCTAAGACGCTGAATGATGTGGAATTGCTGATTCAGGAGCTATTAATAAAGTTCTGTTTATTCTTCATGAAGCTGACTGGTTGATTTCCCTCGATTCTGGTCCTGCGTTCTGACAGGAGAGAAGGAAGGGGAGGCCACTGAACTCCCAGCACATACCTTCCTTTCCTGCAAAGGCCTTAGCGGAATAAGCAGCAACAGCAGCAGCAGCTAGGCCATGCGCATGCTGAGGAGGAGCCTTGAGGAGGATGTTGCGGTCGGCCAGGACCAAAAGCCTAGGCGACTCCAGCTCAGATACCAGTTGTGTCAGCTTGGCTAGGGAGTCTGTTAAGGAACAGGGCGGAAGTAAACCAACAGAATCCCCAGACTTTCCTAGTCTTTGAGCTTAGTAAATACATTCAGTGTGGTCCATCATACAGATAGGTATCCTGCTCAAGGCAAAAATGTCTTTATGGACCAAAGGCATTCCCTTTACCTGTTCACTGACGGAGAACCCGGCTGGTAAGGCCTGATCCCAGGTGGTTGAGCTATCATCACCCAGCCAGGTCTCTGTGAAACAAGCCAGGTCAGCCTCTTGGTCCAGAAGGAGATCATAGACTATCTGCGTTTTAGTTTTGACTGACCTGGCATTACACAAGAGCAGGGAAAGGTTCTGTGGTTGGTTTGGTATGCTCTCCAGCCCTTTTGGGATAGCAGGGGGAATGGAAGGGGAGAGAGATATCTGTCAGGGTCCTAATTGCAGCCCATCTTGCCAAACAAATGGCAGTCCTTTGAAAAAGGAACAGCTTTTATTGAAGAAGAAGATACATGTAATGGAAGTGACTTTTTTGTCAAGAATGAAAGAAAGTATAAAGATATCCCTTTTAGAACCATTAAAAGCTAATTAATTGGGTAATTTATAAAGCTAATTAATTGGGTAGCCCTTTTCCACACAGCGGTCTCCCACCCTTTTCTGCGCAGTGTCCTCCCATCTGGGATTCTGGCAGCTTTTCTAAAAGCAATTAAGCTCTCATGTGCCTTTTCTCAACCTCTGAACCTCTGGCCTTGGACCACAGAACTCAGCTACACAACAGTTTTCATTAACATTATGGCTTAACTATATATATATATATATATATATATATATATATATATACCCATCAATCCCAATCTAGTATGATACCATGTGAAAAGATAATAAGCATAAACCTGTAACAACATAATGCAATATAAAAATATTGCATTATTGGTAAGTCTTATTGGTAAGTCTCTATGTTCCCCCTCCTTTTACAAAGACCAGTCTTTTAAACTCAATCTTCTGTTAGAAGGCTGATTCCCACACATTCCAATCCTAGCAAAGAAGCACATTCTTTAGCCATGATCTCTCTACCTCTTTCTAGTATCTTCTATTAAAACACATATTAAAACATATTATTTTAACCCATCAGAAATCCCATCTATCGTTAATCTAAACTAAAACCTATAACCTTTATGGCATGAATCCCTAAATGAATAAATGCATGAATAAAGGGATTCATGATATATTGTGACTTCAGGCTGGTGCTTCTTACCTGAATGAGACTGGCCCATTGCGACCTCAGGCTGATGCTCCTTGCCTGCAGCAATGAGATGGAACCATTGTGAATTTAGACTAATGCTGCTTACCTGAAGGTTTGAGATGTGAACATTGCAACCTGAGGCTGATGCTGCTTGCCTGAAACATTGAGACTGGCCCATTGTGATCTCAGGCCAGTGCTCCTTGCCTGAAGGATTCAGACTGGCCCAATTTGAACTCAGGCTCATGCTCCTTGCCTGAAGGATTGAAACTGGTCCATTGTGATCTCAGCCTGAGTTTCCTTGCCTGAAGAATTGAGACAGTACTATTGTGATTTCAAGGTGGTGCTCTTTACCTGAAAGATTTAGACTGGCCCATTGCAACCTCAGGCTGATGCTCCTTGCCTGAACGACTGAGATGGGAGAATTGTCACTTCAAACTGGTGGTGTGTCCCTGAAGGATTGAGAAAGGTCCATTGCATTTCAGAACTAGTGTATAAGAGTTATTTCATAAAGGGTAAAGATATTAGGGTTTGGTTATTAAAGTAGGAGTTATAGTTGTAGTTCATAGTATGTAGTGTAGAGTGATGGGTTATAGAAAGCACGTCATGGAAAATGATAGAAGGACAGATGGAGTGGTTTTTAGATGAAGAAGAGAGGGATGGGGTTGCAGCTGTAGACTGGTTATCAAGGAGGAGTGAAGCTGGCTTGGGAAGACCGCTCTTCAAGGTGAGGCTGTCTGGGAGAAGGGAAGGGAAGTA
>NW_024814197.1:0-2396 GCF_019175285.1 Sceloporus undulatus
TGCTTTCATCTGTTTTTGCAATATTTATTGATTGATTGACTAATTCCCATTCCTTAGTGATTTCTTCTCCTGATTTCCCATGAATCAGATTTCTGAAACTCTCTATTTCAGCCATATTTTCTCACTTAAGGAACCAGTTGTCTGTTTGTTTTCCAATTGTGTGTCTTCTCTAGAAATGATGCAAAGGAAAGGGAACCAGAAAAGGAAGGTTTACACCTGGCAATAATCAATCAATCTCCATGAAGCTGCCATTCTTCTGTGCAGAGCCTCCCTGCCTCCAGGTGGTGCTGCTTCCCTCCTTCCCAGACAAAAGGCTGAGGCCCCGCCTCCTTTCCAGACACAGAGACCCAATGGAAGGCAGGGAGAGGGCAGAGAGAGGTGGGAGGGGCCAAGGGTGGGGCATGCAGATTTGGGACCAATGAGGAGAGAGGCGAGAATGTAATTTCTTCTGCCAGTCTTGCAATTACAGTGCAGTGGCCAGGCGGTGGCACTGTTTCCTTCCCTAGAGATTGAGACCCCGCCTCCCTCCCAGCAGCCATGGAACTCAGACAGGGAGAGACCTGAAGGTCAGAGGATTAATGGGCGTGGCCAAGGGTGGAGCCATGCAAATTTTGAACCAATAGGACGGAAGGAGAGTCCCAAAGTCTCTCCTGGGCCTCAAAGTCCCCCCAGAGGCAAGGCTGTGAGGGCAGCGAGGGCATGGGTCAGGGTCCATGGAGAGGTCTGTGGGCGAAGTGGGCTTCTGGGGCCAGAGGGGGAGCGGAGATGGAGGCAGACAGAGAGAGGGCTGGGGCCAGGCCACAGTCTCACTGTGTCCTGGAAGTTTGTCCAAAAGAGAGGGACCTCTGGGCGGCAAAGCATCTAAGTATTCATTTTGGATCAAGTGGGGTTTTTTGGGTTTTTTTTGATAATGGATGATAAAATAGACCAGCAAAGATTGCTCTTTCATACAGAGAAATTCATCAGGAATAGGAAAGCTGCCTTTTTGTATCTTGTTGCAAAAAAGGGGGCATCAGAGCAATGGCCCCCAGCAGCCTCCTTCCTTCTTTCCTGCTCTCTTCTTTTGTTCTTAGGGAGCTTTTGGGGATGATGGACTTTGCAAGAGCCTCTCTTGGGGCAAAAGGGAGGAGGAGAGGCTTCTGTGGATGATGGGGGCAACAGTTGCTCAGACTTAGGGAGACCTAGGGCTCTTTCCCATTTACTTTTAAACCAGTTTGGATCTTGTCTTCAAAATAGTCTTTATTAAACTGAGTTTGAAAAGACCAAAAGTCTTTACTTCTTGCATTTTCCCAAAATAAAAGGCTGGCCCTGCTTAGGTCCCAAAACCAGTTCGGATCTGATGCCGGTGGGGGTTTGATCCCATTTGGTTGCCTCCCATACTGAGCAGATACTCCATTAGGCTTTGCTATATGTATTAAATAAAACATTATGGCTTTCAGGTTGGTCTGCAGCCCTTGAAAGACGGAAATTGGGGAAACGGAAATGGAGGGAAAAGGAAGGCATGGCCCAATGTCCTCCGAGGGTCCTCCAGGAGAGACTGATGGAAGGACCCCTCGCTGGGTTTCTCTTTTCTCATGGCAACTGGCCTAGAAACAAAGGAAGGAGGCCGGTTTTTGCTCCAGGAACCAGAGATTTTAAAGTTTCCTGAGGAAAAGTAAGAGGGATTTCAAGTAAAATGGGATCCCTGCTTCCATCAGTTTTTGCAATATTGATCGATTGATTGACTAATTCCCCTTCTCCTGGTTCCCCATGAATCAGATTTCTTAAAGCAGGGGTAGGCAACCTTTTTGAGCCGGGGGCCGGGTTGCTGTCCCTCAGACAACTGGGGGCCAAAGCCAAAAAACAAATAATTAAATAATAAATAAATAAATAAATAAATAAATAACCCACACCAAATGTAGGACAAAATTATCAAATGGAGGACACTTTTTAAAAAAATGGAGGACATTTTAAAATGTTAATATCAATGCATGTTTCTGAGGCTTCTATAGACAATTGCCCCCCAAAGGCCCCGGTGGCAATTGGCGGCAGGACCAGGATGGGGCCAGTCCCAAGGCCTCGCTGGGCTGCATCCGGCCTGCGGGCCACAGGTTGCCTACCCCTGTCTTAATCTCTTCCTTTCAGCCATATCTTCTCACTTAAGTCACCAATTGTCTGTTTGTTTTCCAGTTGTGTGTCTTTTCTGGAAAGAATGCAAAGGCAAGGGAACCACAAAAGGGAGGTGAACTCCTGGGAATCATCAATCCATCTCCATGAAGAGGGTGGGAGGGGCCAGGGGCGGGGCCATGCAAATTTAGGACCAATAGGATGTGAGAATAGCCCGGAAGCCTCTCCTGAGGCTGAAGAGTCCCTCTGGAGGCGAGGCTGTGAGGGCAGAGAGAGCGTGGCTTGGGGCC
>NW_024814198.1:0-2396 GCF_019175285.1 Sceloporus undulatus
GCCTTATATCTCCTTCTCACGGAAGCTTCCAGAAGAACCTTTATCTTACTCTCTGATTGGTCAAGAGAGCCTTCCATAGCAGTGATGTCATTCTGTGTTGGATGTGGGAGGGACTGGGCATCCAGCGAATCAGGGCCAGGGATGGTGGGAGGGACTGGGACTCCAGCCAATGGCAGCCCTCAGGAGGACTTCTTCTGCTCCTAAAAGAGCATTGAACCCATGGCTTTGAGACAGGGTTGGTCCTCCATTTTGATGCAGTGAGCCTCCTGGTGCAGGCAGTTGGTTTGGAGCCACCATGAAAGGAAGCCATTCCTAATGGCTGAATATGTGGTCTTTCTATTTTCATTGCCAGGGACAAGAAGAGGACCCTCTAGTGTTCTCTGCCTCCAAAAAGAACTTGACCTCCATAAATACTAGAAATCAAATAAATAAATAAATGAATCTGCTGATCAGGTGATGCTGCCCTAGACTTCTGTCAGTTTAGTAAAGCAGATTGGGAAGACCTCCAGGGAAGAGCTTTCATTGCTAAACAAATAATTCCATCCCAGGAGGAATCTAGATGACCAGGAACAAACATTGCAGCCTTGTCTTTTCCCATTCACCCTGTTCTTGTAGATCCAGGGAGCTAAGGAAAAGAGAAGGGAGGATATTCCAGTATTTCCCACTCTTATGATATCCTGAAGGGATCAAATCATATTTGGGATTCACCATGTGCTTCTCTCCTTAATTGCTCTCTGGATGAGGGCTATTTTCTATTGCAGATCACCTTTTGAGATGCCGCAGTGTTCTTCACAGAAGAAGAAAGGCCATTTTTGAGTCTGAAGCAGAAATGTTTATACAGGATTTGGAAACCAAGTTGAGGAAACGGTGCTATAGTCTATTAAGCACAGAGTGATCCCCCCCTCCCCCCGGAATGATTGTATAGTCACACAACCACCAAATCTAACAATTCCATATCACTGAGAGCCATGGCAGTTAAAGGAAGCCCTATGAGGAAGGACTGAGGGAACTAGGGATGTTTAGCCTGGAGAAGAGAAAGTTAAGAGGTGGTATGATAGACCTGTTTAAATATTTGAAGGAATGTCATATTGAGAAAGGGAGAAAGCTTCCTTTCTGCTGCTCCAGGGACTATGGATGCAAAGTGCAGGAAAAGAGATTCCACCTCAACATTAGGAGGGACTTCCTGACAGAAAGGGCTGTTTGACAGTAGAACAAACTCCCTTCAAGATTTTGGTGGAGTCTCCTTCCTTGGAGGCCTTTAGCAGAGGCTGGATGGCCATCTGTCAGGGATGCTTTGATTGAGAGTTCCTGCATGGCAAAATGGGGTTGGACCAGATGGCCCTTGTGGTCTCTTCCAACTCTATGAGTTGTAATTCATTTTGGCTGCATCTACACTGCAGAAATAGTCCACCTTTAACTGCCATGGCTCTCAGTGATATGGAATTCTGGGATTTGTAGTTGTGTGACTGTACAGAGGCATTCCAGGGGGAAAATCACTGTGTGCTTAATAGACTATAGCAGTGTTTCTTAAACTTGTTCCCAGGATTACAGATCCCCCGTTTATTGACCAGTAAAGTCCAAAGTCCAAACCACTTGGAAGACCAGAGTTTGTGAAACACTGGTCACTATAGCAAAGCCTTTGTCTGCATAGATCATGAAAGGCTATGGAAACAGGCGACTTGAAGGTACACACACACGCTCACAGACGCACCTATTTGTATGTAATTCAGTGAAATTCACTTTCTCCCCCAAATTCTATGCCAATTTAATACTTGCAAGATACATAGTCCTTCTACACTTTTCCCTTCTCTAGCACAAAAAGATATGAAGCTGCTTTTTAGCTTTTATGGAGTAGAGTTGTCCCTCCACGTTTGCGGCTTTGACTTTTGTGGCTTGTTTGTTAATTTTTTGTATATTTATTTATTTAGAGTATTTATTCTTTTCTCTTCAGCCACAAAGGATCCCAGGGCAGTTTACAGATAGTTAATCAGACAATTCCTTGCCTCTCAGGCTTACAATCTAAAAAGACACGACACAAAAGAGAAGTGAATGGCAGTGGGGAAGGGGATCAAGTCAAGCAGGTACTGCTGGTTCTTCTCTCCCTTCAAGACCAGGGCAGAGGCGTTTGGAATGAAGGGAGGACCTCTAAACCTAGTTCCCAGGTTGCCAGGGGATTGCCAGAATTTTGAGGCCCCTCCGTCTCCCTCCTCTTGGCTTTGGCCTAGACTTTGGCTCTTCTCTCCTCCCCAGAGCCCCTCCTCTCAGGACTCCAGAGAAAACTCCCCTCCCCTCCTGAAAAATGTTGTTTCCAATGCAGTTGAACCCTATTTCACACCAGTTCTTAAATCTCTCCACTGGCTGCCCATTAGTTTCTGGGCAAATACAAGGTGTTGCTT
>NW_024814199.1:0-2395 GCF_019175285.1 Sceloporus undulatus
CAAGAGCGCAGGGCAAATCCTGAACCTGTGCTCGGAAGGTTGGGGCAATTTGTCAAAAACGAAGTCTTAACAAAGGGCAGGAAATGTGTCCAACAGACTCCTATGCCTACCTTCAAACCAAGCTGGCTCTTACTGAAAATCCCATTGCATCCAAATATTCCCTGAATGACCTTAGCTTATAGCAACGTACAAGAGTTGTCACTGTCTTTACTTTTGTGATGAAATGGCTCAACTTTTGGGGGGTGGCCATTTCAGGGTTTAATTTATTTTTTATCATGATCTCCCTTCTCTGCAATTAAAAAGAAAAGGGTGCAATACAAAGTGTTGGTTATTACCTTTAAAGCCCTACATGGCTTGGGCCCGAGTTACTTGCGGGAACGCCTCTCCCTACACAATCCGCCCCGCACTCTCAGAATAACGGAAGAAATCACTAGACTACGTAAATACCAGGCTAGTGACCACTTCCCACAGAGCGTGTTCCGCCGTGGCACCCAAGTTGTGGAATGATCTGCTGGAAGAGATCCATCTCATTACCACCTTGGATGCTTTCAAGAAGGCACTGAAGATGGATCTCTTCCGGAGAGCCTACCGTCCAAACCTGCTGTAAAATCCTCACCTCTGTCAGTATTGTATGTTTTTGACGAAGAGTTGACCAGCTGTATTGTACTGATAGTAATGTATATTTTTTATGCTATGTATTTAATATTGTTGAAATATGTTTTTATTGTTAAAATTTGCTGACTGCTGTAATCCCGCCTCGATCCGCAGGGAGAGGCGGGAAACAGAAACATCATCATCATCATCATCATCATCATCATCATCATCATCATCATCTACCTGGGACCAGCCAAAGCCAATGCAATACAAGCCCTCTCTGCCTGGGAAGCAAAAAATATAGTGATTTTACTGATTTTTTCCCCATTTCTAATCTCTCTCTCTCTCTTTTGGCTTCCAGCCACCAAAACTGATCAGTTCAGTGAGCTGGGCTACAAAGGAATGGAAACCCTTAATTAAGAGGTACCAAATGCAGCTGGGGAGCTGGAGGCTGGAAGGCTGACCTGGAAGGAAATGTGGGGGGATTGGACATGTCGCACCACATTTGTGCCATCGCAGGCTTCACAGACCTGACAGGTGCAAAACCCTCTGGAGCTGGAGGTGGGCAGCATCTTGTAGAGATCCTAATGAAGCTGGATGGTTGTCTCCTTGGAGAGTTCCTGGGTCACTTTCATCCAAGCCACAAGAATCCCCTGCCTAAGACTGTACATTGCCCAAAGACTGGATTTTGCAGCTGTGAATGGAATGGTCCTTATATAATGTATAGTCTCAGGCAGATGATCATCATGACCTGGATGAAAGTGACCCAGGTTCTCTACAAGGGAGAACTGTCTGGCCTTATTAGAGTCTCTGCAAAACACTGCCCACCTCCAGCTCCAGATGTTCATTTATGTGCATGTGCGAAGAAAAATTGTTCCATGCACAGCTGCAAAATACAATTTTCTCATGTCCACACATACACACAATCTCTTGGAACATGGAAACCATACTCTTGTACAGCGGCCCCTTGTTATCCACTGAGGTTTAGTTGCAGGAACCCTCGTGAATAACAAAATCTGTGGATGCTCGTCCCATTAAATACAATGGCATAGCAATATGGTGTCCCTTAAATAAAATAGAAAAATCAAGGTTTGATGTTTGAAATTTATACTTTTTTTGAATATTTTCAAGCCATGTATGCTTGAATCCATGTATAAAAAACCCACTTATAAGGAGGGCCAACTGTATGTTGCTATAAAATGGCAGCTTGCTTTGGTTCCATCATCCTAGAATCCACTCAAATAAGATTGAAGAGATGTACACAGCATAGGGCCAAGCTCATGCACAACCAAGTGAGAAGTGGGACCTTTTGGACTGAAGTCAAAAGCCCTTATCAGATGAGTGTGGAACTGGGGGACTTCAGCACTGGGCGATTTGAATTCACGTTATTTCGCACAATACCATCATACCTGGGAGTCCCTCCGAATTGGCATGATTCAAATTGGCCAATACGCATTCGCGCGAAGTGCATTCAGTGCAGAATGTTTAGCCACACCGGTGCTCAACATGAGGATTGGCCGATTCGTATCGGCCGCCTCGCACATGCTCAGTGGTGCCTGGCATGGGTTGCGACCTTAAACGCTTCCAGGGTGAAAGGGGAGGTCCCGTCATGACAGCCCGGTAAACAGCTGGAGAGCCAGCTCATGCACATTAACAATCGTGATACAACGTGCCCATTACTGTTTCCTCTCTACATTCCTGCTTGGTTTTAATGTTACCATGACCTTCCCTTGCAACAAATTAGCAATGCCCGATTCTACGTGTGTGTGTGTGTGTGAGTGTGTGAGTATGTATTCTGGGG
>NW_024814200.1:0-2395 GCF_019175285.1 Sceloporus undulatus
AATTAAACAAATCATGAGTGTAAAGTTCTCTATTAAATCAAATCTATTAACTCATTCTATAAGTACATATGACATCATAAGCACAATATGGAAATATATGGGTAAGCCCCAACTGAAAGAAGAATGCAGTGTAAGTGCATTCAAACTAAAAAGGTTTTCCTCTATGGGTAAATATGGTAATATGGATAGAATTAGACTACAGAGTCTTGGGTTCAAATCCCAGCATGTCATGACAATCCTTGGGCCAATCATTGTTCTTTAGCCTAGTCTCTGCCAAATGGTTGTTGTAAAGGAGAATGGGGATAGCCAATATAAGGTTGACAGATCTGATTCTCAGGACTTGGACCCCATTCTGCAGAGATGGAGGAAAAGACTGAAGGCAAGAGTGCTGTCTTGAAAGATGTGCATAGATGTGCATAATTAAAAACATAAATATAAAGGTTTTGATTCCATTTGGAAAGGGTGCCCTAGCCGCACTGATGGTGGCTTTTTGGCACTCCTTTGGTGCAGCACTTTTAAACACTGTGCCAATGGAGCACTGTGATGCCCCCCAATGTTTAGTTGGGCACGTGGTGTGATGCCGGTGTGGGGGCAGCATGGGAGTGGCTGGTGTGCATACGCCATGTATACACATTGGTGTATAATGCCAGTCAGTACAGGCTCATACAGTACCACCATTTGTCCTGGCATGACTTCTCCAATGGTGGATAGGAGAAAATTATTGTCTCAGCTCATTGCCTGGTATTCTATTAGTAGCATACACAGGCGTATTTCCAATTCACCCTTGTGCGGTCATTGCCAAACTTGGTATTTCCTCTCTTCAGTGACCAAAGATAACCCACCTCCAGACTCACAATTTAGCCATGACAGCCCCTCCATAGGAATTCTGTGGATGGTGGAGGGAGAGAATTGGAGAAGCCTCTGGCTATAACCTCATAGCCAGACACAAAATGATCACACCATTCTCTTTCCCTCCACTAGTAAGTAATTTTGAACCTTCCTTCCACTTGATCCATAGATCCTCATGTAAATCTCCTCAGACCCAAAGCCAGTAATTGCAGCTGGAGTGAATGCTGTGCATCACAGGACTCTGCTCCTTCTTTTCCTAAGACCCCATCCAAGAAGTGCTTGGTCACATTTGTGTCTGTTCACATGGTGGGAAGGAAGCAACAGTTCCTGGGCTGCTCTGTGACCCATAGGCCTTCTTTTTCAAGAATAAGAAGGGGACAGGGACAACAACAATGTGCTCTGGCCACCTTATAAGATAAGCACTGGCACATAAAATGCATTATTTGTGAGATGTAGGAGGAAAGCAGAAAGTAACATTACTGCATTTTGCTCAAAAATCAATAATCTCAGTCCCTTTTGCCTCCCAATATACAAGTAATGATAATTCCTGTTAACAAATTAAGTTCAAACTCTGAGAGGACCAAGAGATTCTAATGTGTCACCTTACACCCAAATAAGTGTAGAACTGACTTTCAGCTATTCTTTTCCCCTTTTCTACTCATCTCAATGCATCTCTCCTTGTTTAGAGCTCTGATTTTATATGCCAGAGCAACAGGGATCTTCTTCTTTTATAGTGATGCTCCTCTCATTTCCTTACCCTAAAAAAGCCTTGATTAATAATAATAATATTGTAGACAGATATAGATTTTGTTCTCATTCACATTACAAACTCATGCACAATAATGTTGCCCAGAGGGGACACCACTTCCAAAGATCTGTATCGTGTATTGCCTGTGGCATTTGGACTGAGGCAAAATGCGCAATAAAAATAAGATCTTTCTTCCCCTGAGGGTGATTTTTCAAACAGCTCCAGGGAGAGCCATTATTTGCTTTATTATCCCCATGAAGTGCTCTAATAGACTTAGGTCCTCAAGGATTTGAGCATGGGAAAATCTCTGAAAATGAAACCTTTATCTGTGGAACGCTTTATCTCTGTACAGGTGTGGAGTGTAGTAAGTATGCACTAAATTTTCTGTGGGAAAAAATACACTGATTCATATTTATTCATACAGATGAGTAGCAAAACATAGCACAATTTAAAATCAACTCCAAGTTATATTATGGAGCTTCTGGAAATAATGACAGATATGTGAAGGCTTTCATGGCCAGTATCTATAGTTTTTTGTGGGTTTTTTGGGCTATGTGGCCATGTTCTAGAAGAGTTTATTCCTGATGTTTCACCAGCATCTGTGGCTGGCATCTTCAGAGAATGCTCGCCTGGAAAGGAGTTGGGTGTGAACCTGGGAAGGCAGGAGTGATTTGTATGTGTATTGTTTGGTTGCTAATGGCTGGCTTCAGGGTGGGAGGGTATGCAAAAGAGGATTAGTGTCTCCTTGATTAGTGCTCATTGTCTGCTGGGAAACTCCTGACCCTGGGAGTTAAAAAA
>NW_024814201.1:0-2395 GCF_019175285.1 Sceloporus undulatus
TAAATGTACTGCATGTGTTGGGATAGTCAGTATGCTAATCCATCTTCAATATCCCAGCTATGGCCTAAATTATATTGTGTATTATATTGAAAAAATTCAAGACAAACTGGATCTCAACAGCAGTAGCTTTTTTCTTGCTGACAGCATTTAAAGTTTATTCCCTGGACTGAATTCTAAAGTGATCAAATAATATTTGGATGCACCATGTGCTTTCCTCCCCTTTTGCTTAGTCACTCTGTGGATGAGGGCTATTTTCTGTTCCAGGTGACCTTTGCAGATGTGGCAGTATATTTCACTGAGGAGGAATGGAAACTGTTGACGGGGAAGCAGAGACTTATGTACAATTATATAATGATGGAGAATTATGAGAATGTGGCCTCTGTGGGTAAGGAAGCTGAATTCATTGCCTTTCCTATGAAGACTGAGGTCCCTTTCATACTACATAATCATGGCACTATGATTCCACTTTAGAATCATAGAATCATAGAGCTGGAATAGAACACAAAGACCATCTTGTTCAACCGCTGGCCATGCAGGAATACACATTGAAAGCATCCCCACCAGATACCACCCATGCTCTGAGGGAATATATTCCACTGTTGAATAGCTCTTACTGTCAGGAAGTTCCTCCTAATGTTTAGGTGGAACCTCTTTTCCTGTGCCTTGCTTCCATGGTTCTGTCCTTTTTGAATTTTGGTGACCAGAACTGGACACAATATTCCAGGTGGGCTCTGACCAAAGCAGAGTAGAGTGGCACTATTACTTCTCTTGTTCTAGACACTATACTTCTATTGATGCAGCCAAAAATTGCATTGGCATTTTTAGCTGCCGCATCACACTGTTGACTCAGGTTCAACTTGTGGTCTACTTGGACTCCAAAATCCATTTCACACGTAGTTTCATTCAGCCAGGTGTCACCCATAATCCTATATCTGTGCATTTCATTTTTCCGCCCTCAGTGCAGTACCTTACATTTCTCTGTGTTGAAATTATAATAATAATAATAATAATAATAATATTTATTTGTATACCGCCCTGTGGCGAACCAATCCGGGCGGTTGACAACAGTGATTATAACAGAGTAAAATATAAAATTAAAAACATTATAATCCCTCCCCTCCTTATAAAAGTGTTAAAAAATATGACAGATTAAAAACACAATATCAAAACATAAAATATAGTTAAAACAAACTAAAAACCCTGGTGTCCCTCTGGAGATCCTCAACCATCACTAAAGATGGGGCCACGAGAGGAAAGAGGGGATCAGGGAGCCCAGGCCAGGATGGTTAATCTGGAAAGGCCTGCCGGAAGAGATCCGTCTTGACAGCTTTTTTAAAGCTGTCTAATGATGTCAACTGACGGATCTCATTCGGCAGGTCGTTCCAGAGTTTGGGGGCGACAGCAGAAAATGCCCTCTGGGAGGTCGCCGCAAGCCTAGATTTTAGAGGCTGCAGTAAGTTCCTCCCAGAGGACCGGAGAGCGCGGGGAGGATTATATGGGAGGAGGCGGTCCCTGAGATAGCTTGGACCCAAGCCATTTAGGGCTTTAAAGGTAATAACCAACACCTTGTACTGGGCCCGGAAGCTAATAGGCAGCCAGTGGAGGGACCTCAGAACCGGAGTAATGTTTTTTAGCATTGGCCCAGGTTTCTAATGTATTAAGGTCATTCTGAAGTTTGATTCCAGTCCTCAGGGGTATTAGCTACTCCTCCTAATTTGGTGTCATCTGCAGATTTGATAAGTATACCCTCAATTCTGTCATCCAAGTCATTGATAAAGATGTTGAACAGCACTGGGTCCAGGACAGAACCTTATGGGACCCCACTGGTCACTTCTCTCCCAGATGAAATGGAGGCATTATTGAGCACCCTTTGGTTTCAGCCAGTCAACGAATTACAGATCCATGTAACTGAGTGTTCAAAAAGGTTTAAATCACTTTAGAAAGTTTCCTGAGGGAGAAAATGGTCTGAAACCAAATTGAATGCAATGGGTCCTTGGTGCAAATATCTCAGACAAATTTCATTAGCACATAGAATCTCGGGTCCTTCTTATCTCCGAATTTCGATTGTGTTCAAAAGCCAGTTTACTCTACCATCTGAGGGTGACACTCCCAGATGCAGCTCAGCAATAACATAGCAGAGTACGGAAGTAAATAGCCAGATATATAGATATTGGCAATGCACTGACCACTTTTCACACTTAAAAATATGTCACAAAAACAGTTGATTTCATCTAAATCCTTTGAGGTTCTCTATCTTGAGTTGCAAAATAATACAAATATTTCAAGCTCTCATCTCTGACTTCCATCATCTTCACCATCCATTGTACACACAACTCCAATCCAATCCACACAAATCCGCATGTGAGATGCATACTGTATTGGTTGTGAGTCATCT
>NW_024814202.1:0-2395 GCF_019175285.1 Sceloporus undulatus
TATCTCCCCTGTCCCAGTCAGGAGCCCAAGGTGGTTCACAAACAATAAAACAAATGAAACAATATAAAATAATATAAAACCCATATAAGGCAAAACTAGAGTACCCCCCTCCCCACAAGAAGGCTCCTTGCAAGCAATTTTTAAATAAAAGCTGCTTAAACAAGGTCTTGGTCTGATGGCAAAAGAAGAGCAGAGAAGGGGCCAGCAATAGCTCCCTGTGAATGGGAGCAGCTACTCAGAAGGGCATCTCCTATGTTCTCACCAAAGAGTCCTGTGGTAGTGGGTATAAGTTAAATAAGTAACTAAATAAGCCACATGTCCCAATGGGACTGAGCAGAAGCTGGACATGAGCACAACATGCATATTCTTCCCTGCTGTTACTCCTGCCTCTGTTCCCCTCCCTCTGTCTCATTTCTGAGCCCCATCTTTAGAGAAAAGGCTGAATATAGACGAAGTGCTTATTTAATGCCCTAGGTTTAGATATTCAGCTCCATACCCTTTTGTAAGGTGTCTAGAGGGCACTGTATAAATATACCCAATGAAGCAAAAAAAGGAAATGTATAGTATGAATCTGTCTTAGAGAAAGTAAATCAAACTAAGAAAGCCTGAAACCTTGAAACATAAACTAAGGACCTTATTCATCCTGCCTCTTGATAAATTTGCAAATCTACAGAAAGCACAAATGACTCAGGGATAGTCCTGGAGATTCCCTTTTTTATAACTGGTTATTATCTACCCCACATTTGCAACTAATTATCTGATTCAGTGATATGGTTCCTAATTGTCATATAAATACAGGTTGTGTCTCCCCTATCCAAGATTCTGACATTCGAAATAATCCAAAAACCAAAACCTTTTTCATGGGTGGCCAACCCCTTGACATTTTTGTTTTCTGACAGTTCAGTGTACACAAACGTTTCATGCCAAAAAAATATCAAATGTATTGTATAAAATTACCTTCATGCTATGTCTATAAGGCGTACATGAAATATAAATTTATTTTGTGTTTAGATTCCCATCTCCAAGATATCTCACTATGTATGTATATGCAAATACAGGTATTCCAAAAGCTCCCCAAATCCCAAATATTTCTGGTCCCAGGCATTTCAGATAAGGGAGACTCAACAAGTATAACATGCCCGCGGGGAGCAGGATTAATTTGGAATATGGTGTTGTTTTTTTAAAGGACAGCCTTTGCTCTCTAAGCCTAAGAACATTCCCTTTGGAAAGCACACCTTGGCTAGAAGTGCATCCAGACTCACCTCCACACTTGTGATGAGCCAGTCGCTGACTGCTTTGCTCTGTGACCCACTAGTCACCATCTGGAAGCCATTGGCAGTTGCAGTGTGCAACAGAACTAGACAGAGAACACAAAAGTAGAGAGTGATCAGTCCTGTTATTTGTATACATAGGGCTGTTAATATTGGATCCTATTCACTATTCCTTCCTTGTCACAGTCTCCTTCCTTGGAGGTCTTTAAACAGAGGCTGGATGGCCATTTGTCGGGGATGCTTTGATTTGGATTTCCTACATGGCAGGGGGTTGGACTGGATGGTCCTAGTGGTCTCTTCCAACTCTACGATTCTATGATTCCTGTTTTAAAAAAAGCCTCTTGTGAGACAAAATGTATGGCAAAGTTGCCTACCCAAAACATCTTAGAGAGCATTTGGAAACAAAAAAGATTGTGAACCCCGGAGGAACTAAAACTGGCCCACAGGCTGCACCCTGCCCACCCTTGTGACCAGGAGTATGTAAGCATCAAGCAGCACCTATCTAGAACTATTTTGATTTATATCCTATACATTCAATACTATTGAACAAGGAGTTGAAAATGAAAAACAGCATTACATCAGAAAGCTTTCAGACTGAGCATAATTTAAGTCTGTATGTTATACGTCTTAAACTAATAAAAATATACAAAATGCATCGGGGATGTCACACATAAGGATTTACAGAAGGAGGAAACCTTCCTGTTCGCTTACATGTTATGGATACATAATGGGGATTTTTTAATCAGAACTAATCTGAATATTGTCAAGAGACATATTATGGATACGTAGTAATTCTTTAGTATTTAGATACTGTTGTTAAAAAAATCATGTTGAACAAAACAATTTAAAAATAACAATCAATTAGAAGAACAGAGCAGTCAATGTCAATAAAAGCAGAGGTAAGACATCCAAGAGGACCAGCATGTTGCAGTGGTTTGAGTGTTGTGCTACTGCTCTGAAGACCAGGGTTCAAATCCTTCTCAGCCATGGATGAGGTTCACTGGGTGAACCTGGGCAGGTTACACTCCCTCACCCTCAGAGGAAGATATGGGCAAAGCCGCTCTGAACCAATCTAAAAAAAAGCCCTATGATAGCTTTGCCTTAATGTCTCCATAAGCTGGAAA
>NW_024814203.1:0-2395 GCF_019175285.1 Sceloporus undulatus
TCCTGGGAAGGAGGGGAGCCTGGAGCTGTTAAAGGGCCTCTTACTCTTCCTCCTTTTCCTCGTTTTGTGTTCTAGTTTCTGGAGAAGCAGGCTGTAAGAGCTGTTCAAAAGTGAAATACACAGCCTTCAAGGGCACTGGAGTCTCTCCCATTGGTGGTCTTTAAAGAGAATTTAGATGGCCATCTTTGAAGAATGCTATATGACATCACACTGGAGGAATGTCTCCCAGTTTCGAAAGAAAAGCAAGTAGGGCCAATTTGAAAATGAATGCTATTACACGAATGGCTATCAGACACACAGAAGAACACAGCGCCCATCCCAAAGCTAAAGTAGTGCAAATGCAAAATAAATTATCATATAAGTGCATACCTTTCATGGTCTAGAATTCGAATTAGCATCCCTGCACATGCGCAGTGAGGGCAGAATCAGATTGTGACCTTTTTACACTTCTGGCGAGGCTTGCCTCCGGTTCTGGTGGTTTTGCCATGTTTCACGTTATTTGTTCACTTTATTTCATGTTATTATGCAATTCACATTACTTGCTCACTCATTATCCCTTATTTCACATTATTAGGCAATTCATGTTATTTGTTCATTTATTCACGTTATGTAGGCAGTTCAATTCAAAACCAGTCCAAAACAACCTTGCACTTGGTTTGAGTACTGGACTATGACTTTAGAAGGCAGGGATCGAATCCCACTGGGTGACCTGGTGCAAATCACACTCTCTTAGCCTCCTCAGAAAATGGTAATGGCAAACCCTATTTGAATACACCTGACAGGAAAACCTAAAAGGCGGGGTGGGGGTCTCCAAATGGTTGTGTGTGTGAGAGAGAGAGACTGTCTGTGCTTTTAAGTCCCCAGCTATGGGGTGGTGGGGGGAGAGAAGGAGTCCCTCCCATTTGATAGAGCTTTGCTGCAGTGAGGTTGTGGGGGGCCTGGGTCCTCTCTGGGCTTCTAACCTGGCCCATTGGGAGTCCCATTGAAGGCAATGGCGCTGCCTCACCATGAGTCAGAGGAAGGGAAAAGGGGAGGGGAAGATGTGCAGGAACCAGAACTGGCAACTAAGGCTACATCCACACTGGAGAAATAACCCAGTTTGGCACCGCTTTAACTCTTTGTGGCTCAAGGCTATGGAATTCTGGGAGTTGGAGTTTGTTGTGAGCCCAGAGCAATGCCTATGAGGGGAGGAAAACAGACCCCCATTCCCCAGGCTGCCCCACTCCATCCTCCCCCAAAAGGAAGAGGAATGAGGCAAGAAGAACTCTTTGGGACTAATCAAAAGGGGCGAGGAAGTTTTCCCTCTTTTTGAAGCCTCCTAACCCTGGAGGAAGGAAGGAAGACAAAAAAGTCCCTGAGGGGCACAAGGGGCCAGGAGCAGGGCAAGCCCCAAGCCCACCATTTTCAGCAGAGAGAGAGAGCTTGCAGGGTGCCTAATGGAGAGCCTTCCACCCCCCCCCCCCACCCACTCTCTTTCCTGTCAAAAACAGCTGCTTTTCCTCCTGGCTGCTGGGGAAGACCTAGGAGCCCCAGAAACCAAAACAAAATGGAGGATCATGGGAACTGATGCAGGGGAATACCAGGGCCAAAACAGACATGCATATCACACCAAACAACATTGAACTGAATGCGAAGTAGCCTGGGAATAGGATTTGTGAACTTGCTAGTTCATCAAATTTACTTAATTTTGGATTGCTGTGGAATTGCCTTCAGAGTGCATTTGGAATGCCAGCAAATGTGTGTGATAACCTATCATGCAATAACATGAATACCCATAAATGCATTCAGGATTTCCATCGTGTGATAAGGCTGATAGCTGTGTATTCATCCACTTCCATGGTAGGCGATTGGAGTGGATAACCCTTTGGAATCCCTCCCAACTCTATGCTTCTATTATCCTATCTGTTGTGCATTCTTTTTCTGATGTGACATACTTTTTCATTTTAAAAAATAGTTTTAAAAGGATTCTAATATAACAAAAATCCATCTGTAAATAAATATAGGAAAGGCTTTTGTATATGTGACAGAACAAACTAGATTTCTGCTGCGCTAAAGGATAGCATCAAATTCATCAAATCAATGGATCTGAAGAAAGAAGATTCCAATGAAATATTAAGAAATTTCTTATGACAAAAGCTAATAGATGGTGGAACTGATTGACTCAGAAGGTGGTAGACTCTCTTTCATCTGAGGTTTTTAAACTGAGTTTAAAAAGCCACTTCCCAGGAACACTTTAGCTGTACATCACTGAATTGGTAGGGGGTCAGACTAGATTGCCTCAAGAATCAATGCCAGCTCTATGATTTTACAATTCATTATAACATGATTGAATTTTCAAGTTAGTGATGCCTTATTACTTAGGTTTCTGCAATCCTGAACCCATTATTTCTAATGT
>NW_024814204.1:0-2395 GCF_019175285.1 Sceloporus undulatus
AGGCCAGAAGTTGTGCCAAAGCTGTGCTCCACTCCTTAGGACTGGAGTATGGCTTTGGCACAGCTTTCGGCCTCTTAGGATGCATGCATCATGTAAACATCATACCTCCAAAGTGACTTGAAGCAGCTTTATTTTGGCCTGTCTGTTTGGGCCCTAATACTAAGAGCATAAGCACTAGCTCATTCCAAAATGATAAGCCTGAGAGAAAACATAAACAAATGGCTAACTTATAATAAACTGCAAAAGATATGCCTTTAAGGCTGTATTGCATAAACAAATTACTGGCTGATGGAATCTAATGGAAGGTCACCAAGAACCACTAGTCTCCAAGTGTTACATCATACAGTATTCTAAAGACCAGTACAATTATTGGTTTGGCTGAAAGAGAACACTATATTCGTAAGCGGAGTCCTTAATAGCTTTAATGCTGACAGTGCCATACAACACTGTTCCTAGCCATACAACACTGGCAAGAGAAAATCTTATCTCTCAAATAGGGTAGATGAAGATCTTATGTAAACTGATATATGTCCATTATGAAGATAATGATACACATAATGGATATATATATACTATCTAGTATACTGCTGTTGCCCATGGACATTCCATTTAATTCCTATGTTTAAATACTGCCAATAGGTCTATTTTTCATTAATCTGTGTAAACCTCATTTTCAAAATTATTTAATCAATACCAAGTTACCAGTGTGAATACAGAAATGATAGGAAGTTGAAAGCTTTTACGGCCAGCATCCATAGTCTTCAATGGGTTTTCCGGGCTATGTAGCTGTGTCCCTGCATGCCACCACCCTCTGAAGATGCCAGCCACAGATGCAGGTGAAATGTCAGGAATAAACTCTTCCAGAACACAACCACACAGCCCAAAACACCTCAAAGAAAACTACAGAAATGATAGTCTCAAAGGAAGGGATTCTACTGTAAATGGAACACAGATTGTATATTGATACTACATACATACAAAAAAAGAAACAAAACATTCAGTGTAATTCTCCACCTCCTGGTCTTCTAGTTAGTTTCAAATTCAGATTTTTAAAAAATATTAAAATAATCACAACCTGTAAAACATGCTAGCACTTTTATAGTACTGAGAAGTGGAAACTGACTGAATAAATTAGAAACAAGAGTGAAACTATTCTTACCCATCTACTACACAAGTGTACCAGACAGACAGCAGAAACAAAATATGTAAGAAATGCAGTTGGTCCTTTGGATCAGTGGGGTTTCAGATCCAGCACCTCCATGAATGCAAAAACACATGGATAACCACACGTCATATTATTAAATAATGGGGACATGAATGTACATGCTTCAATATGTCCGTATTCACATCAACACTGATAATATGGAGTGTGACAATCAATGATCAGATTCGCAAATCCAAAGGCCCAGATCTAAACGTCCCACTGTACAGGTAACAACTTATTGTTTGAAGTGATTCTATCCAGGGCCTTTTCGGAAGCCTCAGGTTCAGACTTCCTTCTCCCTTGAGCTAGGTAGCTGGCCTCTGCATGTTGCAAAATGCTAGGAGTTTCCTCAGTTGCTTTTTGATGATCTGCTCCCTTGATCCCCTTCTTCTGAAGGCCCAATCTGGAGCATTTACTCTGGATAGTTTTTCTGTATGTCTGGGTGGGGTGGGGGGGGGGGGGGGGCTTTTGAGGGAGAAGATCACCGAAAAGCAACCCAGAAAATTCATCCCAGATTGAGACATACAGAAGTAGGATCTAGAGCCTTTTCAGCAGCCTCAGCTTTCTCCTTCCTACTCCTGCAAGCTGGGTGGGCCAGCACTAACCTGTAGTTAAGTCGACCCAGGTTTTCAAGGTAAATCTTTTGACTAAAATTTCTAGACTTATAGTAGAATATATACGGTTAATGGACACAGCAATAACTAGGTTGTAATGCCCATGAAAGATGGATCTTGCATACCAGTGTATTTCCTCCACAGATAGTATATGGGTTAGGATACCCTAATATTATGTAAGATGCATAATGACTTACCTACATATAATGTATTATTATTATTATTATTATTATTATTATTATTATTATTATCAACAACAACATTATTTATTCCATTTATATACCATTTCTCTACCAGTGAGAGAAAGGCAGCTCAGAAACAATGAAACAAAATTAACTAAAAACTAGCTTCTAGTGTTGAAAAATTCTTAAGAGTTTTCCCCTTTTCCATAAGCTTTCCCCTTATGCTGATGTACTGATAGTTTACCTCCAGATGCAGATAGTCCCAGAGCTCCTGTTTTTTTGCTGATACAGTTTACTTGGTCTTGAATATTCTTTCTGTGCTTCACCTGAGAGAAAGGCTTGTACCACCAGATAGGTACTTTCAAGAATCCCTTTGAGAATTAATAATTAAAAAA
>NW_024814205.1:0-2395 GCF_019175285.1 Sceloporus undulatus
GTTGACAGAAGCTGGGACTAGTGACAGGAGCTCATCACATCATGTAGCACTCGGGCCTTGAACTGCCAACCTTCCGATCTTCCAATTGTCAGAAATGGCATCTTAACCACTAAGCCACTGCATCCATGGGATACTTCAGCTTAGCCTTAAAAATGTGCATCTTCAGGCCTGTGTAGAAACAGCTTGACGCCAGTGAGGGGCTGCAGCAAAGCAAACAAAACAAAACAAAACAAAAAAATCAAATTGTGACAACTCCAATATGTGAATACCACATACAAACTACATGGTCCATGGGGAGTGGGGTGGGGTGGGATGAAGGGGGCCTCCATGATTGTGCTTTGCTAATGTATCAAAAGCACTCCAATGCCCTGTCCAGGCAGAGCATTGTACGTGTGACTATGTAGCTGATCAAAGGGGTGGCCATGCAATGAGATGGCATCTGGGTAGACATGGGAGGTACTTGGAGGTTGTAGACAGTATGTTTGTGTGACAGTGCTCATGCATGGAGGCAACAAAAAAATTACCCAGTAGAGTAGTTTCACACTGTGCCATGTGGTCTGCCAATGGGTGTTTGGTCCACCTTGGGAATGGGTCATACAGACAGCAGGGTTTTGTACTGCTTTTGGAAAAAGCAGGATCATGCTTGTTTTTCCTGCCTTTCTGCTCTGGCCCCTACACACAGCATTCAGAGCAAAAGAAAATGGAAATTTGGGCGGGTTACAGACGGCCAGGGGAAGACGTCTTGAAGGTGTCTTCTGCTGAATACGGAGCCTCCAGACTGCCCGCCCCGGGGGCGTGGCTCAGGTGTATGGGGCTTCCACACGGGGACAGTGAAGACACCTCACCTGGGGCCGTTTCTGACCCATAGCTTCCATACCGCCGCCTTGCAGGACGCTGCAAAGAGAGAGGCAGCTTCCGCACGGGTGGCCAAAAACGTGGCTTTTTTTTCTTTTGCTGGCTGGCAAAAGAACCGGCGGCACCGGCAGCAGAAAGCATATGTGCACATTTAAAGTGCCCAGGCGCCTTTAAACTTTTCCCTCCACCCTACCCAAGAACAATGATGGTCTCCTGCCAGCTGGTGATCAGCTGGTGTTGGCATCCTTGTCCGCTTGCACGTTGCTAGTGTCACCAGCATCATGGATGCCTCCTCTCCTTTGGTCCCCGTGCTCTTGCTGAATCTACAATGCACAGCCACAGCTATCGCCGCTGCCACCGCTGTCCCCCTGCCATCCCCCATCACCTCCCTTGTACATATGTAAATATTTAAAGTTTTAGCATTTTTATTGTTAGGTGAAAATGGCACAGGAATGTGTGTAGGGGTTCACTTTAAATTCCAAACTTTCCACAATTCTAGCAGCGCATGCGTACATGTTGCTCTAGGGTTAGGGTTACGAGCATTAAAATAGAGTGCAGCTGTGCTGCAGCTTCCACATCTGCATGGCATCTGATGCTCTAATTAGAGCCTCGGTGCAAACTGTGCATGTTCCAGGACCCCACTCATTATGCGACGCAGTAGACATGGAGCTTTTAAATGGGCAACTTAAATTAGCGGCGTAACAATTCTGGCGTACCGGTGCAGCAGCTTATAGACGGAGATGCGCAGTTGCGCAGTATATAGAAAAGCAGCGGGGAAAAGCGGCACCTTTTTAATGCTGCTTCTTCCCGCTTGGGGCGTGTGGGCGGCGTGTTCATGACGGCATTCGGGTAAGGGCCGTCTGAAGGCTACACCTTCATGACGTCATGAACACACCCCTTTTTGCCCATCTGTAACCCGCCATAGAAACAGGATGGTAGTTTTTGAGGGGTTTGCAGTGGGGTGATAATTACGTGTCCAATGAGCAGACCACATAAAATTGGAGTGGTTCAAACTGGGAGGTCTAAGGGTGATACAAGAAATACACAGAGTGCAGGGGTGTATGCCAGCTGTGTGCACAGAGGTTAGGTTTTGGAACCAATATTTACACCTAAAATGTGATGGGCTTTCTTTTCAGGTAACAAAGGCTGGATATCCTTTCTCAGGACAATGGGATTCTAGACTGGTTGGTGGCTTTAATTTAATGTGACATATCAAGCTGCACAAGGAAATGCAGGAGACTTGGGTGAAAGAAGGAAGGAGCAATTGATACACCCATCTAGATTTGATTGTCCTATTATGCCTTGGGACTTGTTCCTTTTCTCTAGGGAACCTCACCTAGTGTTCCTGAAAGGTCATCCATCTCTCAAAAGCATGCCGTCTCCAGATATGAGATATAAAATATGGGGACCCCAAAATAGATGTAGGGTGTGCCAACACTAGGGGTGATCGCATCTCATGTCATAAGAAGCTGGTGATGTGATACAGGGGGTGGCCCCTGGCAATACCATTAAGTATGATGCACTAGATATTAACCATTGT
>NW_024814206.1:0-2395 GCF_019175285.1 Sceloporus undulatus
GGTCCCAAGGCCTCGCCGGGCCACATCCGGCCCGCGGGCCGCAGGTTGCCTACCCCTGATCTAGACCCTTTTCAAATTGGCTTCAGGATGAGATACGGAGTCAAGATTGCTATGGTCTCCTTAGATGATCTCCTCTTGAGCATCGACAGGAGAAGTATGACCCTGTTGGTGCTTTTGGACCTCTCAGTGGCTTTCGATACCGTCAACCATGGTATCCTTCTGGAAAGCCTGAGGGAACTGGGGATCGGGGGCACTGTGTTGCGATGGTTTTGGTCCTATATCAGAAGCAGATTCCAGATGGTGATGCTTGGGGCCAGTTGCTCCTCCAAAAGGGATCTTAAATGTGGCATCCTTTGTCGCATCATCCTTTCCCAAATGCTATTTAACATCTACATGAAACCGCCTGGAGAGATCATCCGGAGGTATGGGATCGGGTTTTATCAGTACGCTTATGACATCCAATATCTCTCCATGCCCCAGACTTCAGAGTCAACTAAGGAAGGCATCTCCCCTCTGAATGAATGTCTTGAGGGAGTAATGGGCAAGATGAGGAAATCAGATTGAAAGTGAATCCGTTTAAGACAGAAGTACTTGTTGTTGGAGCCTCTAACCCATGAATGGAGGTTTGTCTACCGCTCCTGGACGGGGTCACAGTTCCCCTAAAGGACTATGTTTGCAGTTTGGGGGTGCTCCTGGTTCCTTTGCTACAGATGTCACCTCAGATAGATGCGACGGCCAAGAGTGCCTGTTATCAGCTTCGGTTGATACGCCAGCTGCGCCCTTTTCTGGAACCTGAAGACCCAGAAACTATGGTTCATGCGCTGGTAAGCTCACATCTTGACTTCTGCAATGCGCTCTACATAGGGCTACCCTTGCATTTAGTCTGGAAACTTCCACTCATTCAAAATATGGCAGCTCACTGTGACAATTGATTGATTGATTGATTTAGGTTCAGGTGAGCTTTATTTATAAATTCACATACAGTTATACATTTGCAATTGTACTTTCCAGTTATTGATAACTTCTGCCAGCATCTCTTGAACATACATGATATTTACAGATTAATCATATTTACAACTTCCAATACCTTCCAATACATGTTCTATTTATTATCTTGGCATAACCTATATATTCTGTACTGATATTTTGCCCTTTCCTGTATTTTCTCCTTACATTAGAAAAGAGGTAGAGAGCAAACTCTTCAAGTATCTTTATTTTATTTTATGGAGTGAGATGGACTTTTCCAACTGACTCACTTCTAATTAATATTGACTATTAATGAGTCCTTCTTTCTGGGAATGGCTCAAGCCCTTAAAGGCTCAGGCCCCTTCCTCCTCCTCCGTTTTCTCCTCTGGAGGGACTAAGCATGCTCAGTGGCAGACAGGGCAGCCATCTTCCTTCAGGGCAGAGGGGCTTCAGGGGCTGCTACTGAGCATGCCCAGATCTCTTGAGGAGCATCCTCAGTATTCTCCCTCCCTCCCTTGGTGTTTCCGTGGCGACAACAAACTCTGCCCGGCAACAGTGAAGGAGGCCGTTGTCAGAGGCACAAAGACACTCCTCTGGGGGGGATGACATCACTGGTGGGCAACCATCCAATCAGAGGGCAGCTGTTGGGGAAGAAGCTTCTAGAAGGTGGCTGCTGAGACTAGAGAGGCCTGAATGGGGTCCTAGGAGGCGGTGGCTTTGACCATTGGCTGCTTAGGAAGAAGGGCTCCTTCTGGGTCTCCTTGGCAGGGAAGGGAAGGTGGGGCCTCCAGGGCACTCCCCAGTTTGGTTCCTCTGTGAGAATGAGGACTGGAGGGGAAGAGCCCCATTTTGGAGCCAGTGATGGGGGATGGAGGGCCTTCTGTAGGGAGGCAGCTTTGGGGCTGGAAGCAAGGAAGGCCCCTTCTCTTTCTCCTCCTCCTCCAAAGGCTCCTCTGGCTGCCAGGCCTCCTCTTCCTTCTTGGGGGCCTCTGGGGGTCTATGAGATTTCAGAGGGGAATCAAAGGGTGTCTCTGTGTGAATATATTCATCTGCTTCTGTTCAGGCAAAAGAGGACAATCTCTGGTGTTGAAGCTCTTTCCAGACTCCTCTCCAAAGTCTGGATCCTGGAGAGAGAGGGCTCTGGCTCTGTTTCCTTCATTGCAAACTGTTGGTCTTCTTTCAACTGGGATGGACATCCTATCACCCACCAGATGTTGACAGACTAGCACTCCCATCATCCCCTTGGACAGCAGAACAAATAAAAGATGGATGCTGGGAGTTGTAGTACACTGACACCTGGAGGCCAAAAGAAATCCCATCCCTAGTTTAGGACTAAGCCTTGTGCATAATCCCAGCTAAAGGGGTTTGGGGTTGGTTTTCTTAATGAAGAAAGAAGGAACCCAAGACAACAGCCTTTTCCTGTTCCTTC
>NW_024814207.1:0-2395 GCF_019175285.1 Sceloporus undulatus
AACTGTTGCCATCTTGACCAGACTCTGATGTTGCTTGGCACATATGCTGCACTTTTCATCTATGAAATGTTGTGTGGTATGAGGTATGTATGTGTGTACATGGATGGGACTGCAGGTGGATAAGAGAAAACCAGATTAACTGATAGGATCTAAGCTTGATGGGGAATCCCTCCTTTCATAGAATCATAGGATCATAGAGTTGGAAGAGACCCCCAAAAGGGCCCTGATTCAGTCCAACCCCATTCTGCCATGCATCCCCACTGACAGATGCCCATCCAGCCTCCGTTTAAAGACTTCCAAAGAGGGAGACTCCATCACTCTCTACTGAGGGAGTGTGTTCCACTGTCGAACAGCCCTTACTCTCAGGAAGTTCCTCCTAATGTTGAGCTGGAATCTCTTTTCTGGCAGCTTGCATCCATTGCTCCATTGGGTCCTGTTCTCTGGAGCAGCTGAAAACAAGCTTGCTCCCTCCTCAATATGACATCCCTTCAAATATTTAAACAGGGCTATCATATCACCTCTTAACCTTCTCTTCTCCAGACTAAACATCCCCACCTCCCTGAGTTGTTCCTCATAGGGCTTCATGGTTTCCAGACCCTTCACCATTTTAGATGCTCTCCTTTGGACATGCTCCAGTTTCTCAATGTCCTTTTTGAATTGTTTTGCCCAGAACTGGACACAGGATTATTCCAGGTGGGGCCTGACCAAAGCAGAATAGAGAGGCACTATTACTTCCCTTGATCTAGACACTATACTTCTATTAATGCAGCCCAAAATTGCATTGGCCTTTTTAGCTGCCGCATTGCACTGTTGACTCATGTTCAACTTGTGGTCTACTTGGACTCCCAGATCCTTTTTACATGAAGTCTCATTCAGCCAGGTGTCCCCCATCGTATATCCTTTCTTTTCACACTTCCAACCATTTAAACCTATCTGCTTTTCACCTTATTGTTTAGCCTTATTGTGTACTTTCAAGTCATTTGGTGACTTCTAATATGAACCTAACATGGGATTTTCTTGGCAAGATTTGTTCAGGGGGGGAAATCCTTTGCCTTTGCCTTCCTGTGAGGCTGAGAGAGTGTGATTTGTCCCAGTGGATTTCTCTGGCCAAGTGGGGATTCAGACCCTAGATACCAGAACTGCAATCCACTGCTCAAACCACTGCACCATGTTGGCTCCTGTCTTTAGCCCAGGGGCACAAAATTGTTTCTTATTTCATTGTCACATGCAAGAACAAAATGTGCAAGTTTAAATGTCTTCTCACATTTGAGTGAAATTATGGAGGTTTTTGAACAGTTTTTTTTTGCATTTTGTACTTCAGTGAAAAGGTCATTTGCACAGAAATGGGGTTTTGCAAAAAATAATTTCTGTACAGAAAAAAAAAGTTCTTCCACAAAGTCCACTCTTTCTCTGTGAAACATTGTTTTCTATGCAAAAGACAGGATTCTGCACAAAAGCTGATTTTCTTTTTTGGTATGAATCACTTTTTCACAAAATAGACCCCTATTTTTTTAAAAAAAATAAAATCTCATGGTATTTGATAATTTTCTTTGACAAGTAGCTATTGCAGAAAATGGGTTTTTTCCAGCAAGGAAACATGCCAGATGTTCTTCCTGTTGTAATGAAGAATATTTGGGGTGACTAGGTTTTGGAAATAGCAGGATTGGACATAAATAAAATAATAATGAAATCTTTATTTATATTTCCTGCCTCTCCCGATGGATTGAGGCGGGAGCACAACACATGTGTACACACACATTTGTCTGTATGAGTGTTTATACACACACACACACACACACACACACACACACATAGATATACACACATATACACATAGTGGTACTGCCAAAAGTGTCAAGCCATATTTATATGTGTGTGTGTGTGTGTGTGTGTATATATATATACATACATATACATATATACACACATATACATACACACACACACACACACACACACAAACTGTGGAGCAGCTGAAAGTGTAATGCTGCATGTATATGCTTACACACACATCTTTGCGTGTGTGTGTATATCTATATATATATCCAAACACAAACATACATGAGCCCCCACACACAAACACACGTACACACATACACATCTGCACATGTGTAGATGCAAAGAGACATGTCAGGAAATTTCAGCATATTACGAATACACACACACACACACACACACACACACACATATATGCGCATAGCAATAGAATTAAGTGTATACATATATGTACACACACACACACATGTTGACATATATACTAACGAGGAGAGTTAGCAGTATATGCCTGCATCTGCTTGCGTCTTTCCATGTATAAAAAAAATTCATTGGTACAGACCAAGACTTAATGCTTGACACATCTATCTATATATGTATTTATATATTCATATATCTATAT
>NW_024814208.1:0-2395 GCF_019175285.1 Sceloporus undulatus
TCTATCTATTTTAATTTCTGCTAATATCAAATATACTCAAATCCCTATTGTCCCTTTGGCAGATTTGGCTATTTCCATGTTAATTAAATTGAATAACACCTGGTTATTAATTATAAATGTTTATGTTCCTCCCATACGGCATAAAGAAACATTGAAGGACGCAAGGAAAATTACATTGAAAATTGATAGCTCTGTACCCTAAAGCCTCTCTGATCTTAGCAGGGGATTGCAATGCAAGAACAGGCCTAAATGAGGAAGATTTTTCTGCCCTTAATGCAGTACCTTTCGTTTCTCCCCATTGAATTTCATTTTGTTAGCTTTGGCCCAGCTTTCTAGTCTATTTAGGTCATTTTGAATTTTGATCCTGCCCTCTGGAGTATTAGCTACTTCTCCTAATTTGGTGTCATCTGCAAATTTGATGAGCATGCCCCCAATTCTGTCATCCAAGTCATTGATAAAGATGTTGAATAGCACTGGGCCCAGGACAGAACCCCACTGGACACAGCACTGGTCACTTCCCTCCAGGATGAAAAGGGGCCATTGCTAAGCACCCTTTGGATTCGACCAGTCAACCAATTAAAAATCCATGTAACAGTTGCCTTGTCTAGCTTGTTTCATGTTTTTGTTTTAGATCCTGTTTAATTTGATTAACTGCTATTAAGGGGCATAGCTATGAGATTCTATGTCATGGGGTGCACTTTAAACCTTTTATCATTGCGGAATAGCGGTCTATAAATAAAACGTATTATTATTATTATTATTATTATTATTATTATTATTATTATTATCATTAATGAATGATCAGGTATTGAAATCCAATATATGCATATTATCAGACATAACTCTGCCACAAGGTTCCTCTCATTCTTCAGTGCAAGAAGCAACACCTCAGCTAGTCTTCAATTATTATTATTATTAACCTTTATTTATGAAGCGCTGTAAATTTACACAGCGCTGTACATGCAATCTTTTTACTTAGACAGTTCTAGAAGATAAAGCAAAAAGGCTTCCCAAAGGACTGAAGCCTTGGACAAGTCTCACTCTCTCAGCCTCAGAGGATGGCCATGGGAAACCCACTCTGAAGGAACCTGCCAAGAAAACCCCTTCAGAGACTCCCATAAGGTCACCATGGCACGTTACAGACCGCCGGATTGCGGCGGTCTGCACCCGCCCCTTTCCCGCTGAGGCCCCGATCCGCCACTTTCCGGGCTGCGGGGAAGCGGCAAAAGGCCGCTTCCCCGCAGCCTGGAAAGGGGTGTCCTTGGGGCTTCAAGCCCCAAGGACACCCCGCAGCAGCGGGGAGGAAGAGAAAGGGGCCGCTTGGCCCCTTTCTCCTTTGGTCTGCTGGGAGCAGCCGTGTGAAGGCTGAGCCCAGCGGACCAAACCAGGAAGGAGCTCCGAAATGGAGTGACAACGTCACATCTGCGCCACCCCATATAGAGATGGCACGGTCGTGACGTCGTCATGGCAGCGGCCGTGTGGAATGGCCACCGCCATTTTGTGTGTGCCGAGTGCGCACTAGGATTAGGGGGGTGCAAAAGCACCGCCCCTTCTTAACCCTAGTACACGCTCATCACGTACTTTAAGGCCCGTCTGTAACGGGCCCAAAAGACCTGGAAGCAACTGGAAGGCAGACACCAAGAACAACATTGGGAAAGAGGTGCAAGTGTTGCTTTCGGCAAGTGTAATAACAGGGCTCCAGTCAATGGAGGTCTTCTTCAGGCAGAAAAGGGAGGTTTATGCAAACACAGAATAACATCACTGCTACGGAAGGCTCTCTTGACCAATCAGAGAGCAAGATAAAGGTTCTTCTGGAAGCTTCCATGAGAAGGAGATATAAGGCCTGAGAGACCAAGAGACAGTTGGGGGAATTGTGTCAGTTGGAGATCAAGAGAGAGAGAGTTAAAGAGCGGATCTTGGAAGTTAGTCTCAGAATTAGACGCTTAGGTTTATTTATTTTTTTATAGCTTATATGAATTGAACATTATATACTTACAAATATTGTACCTCCAAGATTCTTAATATCTTGTATGGCTTATATTTTACTTATATTTTGTTATCTATAATACATACCTCCTTAGAGTATCTACTACTTGACACTCCTTTTACACGTGTTTTGGATCAGTTGATGCTTGGGAAGATCAATAAAGAAGGAGAAATAAGGTTCCTTAACCAGTCCCAGTGTAGGTTAAGGGAAACCCTTTTATAATTCACTGGATGAGGGCAGCGTGATTTAAGGAAGTTAAGGGTCTCCTGGGCTAAGAGCCATAATGTCTAAATGTCTAATTAACAATTTGTAATCCACTCTGATAGCCTTTTGGCTGAAGAGAGGGGTATAAAATTATTATTATTATTATTATTATTATTATTATTATTATTATTATTATTATTATTG
>NW_024814209.1:0-2395 GCF_019175285.1 Sceloporus undulatus
GGTGAGTGGTCAGAGGGCCAGCAGGTGCAGCATCCATCTCTTCCAAGTGGCCTGGCCATGGTGCTGGAGCTCTACCTCGGCCTCCTCTCCCAGCCTTGCAGGGCAGTCTTCATCTTCACCAAGAAGAACAACATCCCTTTCATCGTGAAGAGCATGGAGATGCTCAAAGGTCTCATTGGGTTCCTCCATTAGGTTCCTGCATCGGGTTCCTCTGTTGGGTTCATCCACAGGGTTGCTCCATTGGATTCCTCCACTGGGTTCTTCCACTGGGTTCCTCGTCCTCCCAGAGGCCAAGATCTGGTCCTACAGGGGCCATGTTTGGTTCCTGATGCATTCAATAAATATTTTTGGTTGGAAATTGAAGGGGAAAGAAACGAAAGGAGATCGGCAAAGGGTTCTGCAAGGTGGCCTTTCATTCCGATTAGCACAGTTTATTCATTTTTAATTATTTGCTTTAATCAATGTTTTCCAGGCCAGCTGTTCAGTAAGGAGTTCAACCAGGTGAACATCCTGAGGAAAGTCCCAGTTTTGAAAGATGAAAACTTTGTTTTGGAAGAGAGGTGAGATGATATTATTATAATTATTAATATTCTTATTCAGACTTTCCCTATTCAAGTAAAGTGCAGATAAAAAACAAAGTTTGATTACAAGGTTTATGAATGTCCCCGTCACTATGTAATCCTCCTCCTCATTTTCTTGATCCTCAATGTTTTGCTCAAGGAGTTTCTCCAAAATTGTGACATGATATTATTGTTGTTATTATTATTATTATTATTATTATTATTATTAATCTTGCTCAATCAGACTTTTCCCACTCAAGTAACTGCAGATAGAAACACAGTATGATTACGAGGCTTATGTAATCCACCTCTTCATTTTCACGAGCCTCAGTGTTTTGTTCAAGGAATTCCCCCTCTCTTGTCCAAAACTGCAGCACGGCCATCATCCTCTACTTGACCCGCAAGTACAACACACCCAGCCATTGGTACCCGCTGGGCATGAAGAAACGGGCGTGAGTGGACGCATTCCAGAGAGGTGGGCCAGAAGGATATCATGGTATTGAAAGCTACTGTGAGGTCCAGCATAAACAACAGGGACACACTCCTTTTGTCTGGTTGTTATGCTGGGCATATGACCAAAGCTGTTTTATAACCACACCTGAAACCAGATTGAAATGGATTTAGATAATTTGTTTCATCCAGGATCCCATGGAGTTTGAAAACCATAACACACTCTACAGACTTGCCAAAATAACCAAGATATATAAATACATGGGCATACATTCAGCCCTTTGTATCCATGGAATCTTTGTCCATGAAGTCAAGCATCCATGGCTTGAAAAATATATTTTTAAAAAAGTATAAATTCCAAATAAACCTTGAATTTGCCATTTTATATCAGGGCCGTTGTGTTTAATGAGACTTGAGCATCCATGGCTTTTGGTATCCAGAACAAGTCCTGGAACCAAACCCCAGCAGATAGCAAGTGCCCACTGTATTGATTTCTAAAGCACACTACGACACATTTTTTTAAAAAACAGGTATATCAGTAACAAGTAAAATTACATGTAAGGTCCTGTTTCTAGAAATGAGAGGCAGAAGGGGTTGCACATTTCTGCTCTCCTCGTTCGAACCATAAAAACTTTCCAAAGGGTCATTCCCACTTGCAGTTTAACCCAATTTCCAATTCAGTTTGTTAATCGATTCCAAAAGGTCCCTCATTCCCACTATAAAGCATATCTTTTCCATTATGCCAGTGGGATCACTTTTTTGGGGCACAATTGTCATTCCCATTAGTTTGCGCCTCTTCAAAATAACTGTCAATCATCATGGCAGCCCAGGCTCTAGGTTGGGAGGAATGCAGGGACCCAGTAGAAGGAGGAAGAGAGATTGGAGACCCAAGGGAAAGAACAGGGAGACTGGGGACCCTGGGGAAAGAGAGCTTGGGGACTCAGGAGGAAAAAGTGGGAGATGATGTGTACCAAGGAAAACTTGGTACACATCATGTTTTTTAAATTGAATTAATTGATAGAATGGCTTAGCAGCCACTTGCCTTTGCAAGTGGTTGCTTGACCAATCTATTGATTTTTCAATTACTTTTATTTATTTATTTTTAAAAGCACTCAAAATAAAAAGGCAGCACTGGAGGGGTGTGCGTGACATCTCTGGGGTGGAATGCTAAACACTCTCTGCCATTTGTCCCTCCCATCAGAATAAATGGATTCTGAGCTGTCATTCTCACTTAGTCAACTCACTTCAGAATCGATTCTTCAGAAAAGAACCACTTTGAAACTACTCTCTGGAAAACCTAGGGGTTTTCTGCGTTTACTCTGCTTTATCACCAATGAAATCAATCGAATAAGGATCAGAATCGTATCCTGATATTTGCTGGAAGT
>NW_024814210.1:0-2395 GCF_019175285.1 Sceloporus undulatus
GGTAATAGTAGTATGCAAAGAGATCCTGTAGCATCTTTGAGACTATGTAAAATAAGTTGTAGCATAAGGTTTTTTAGGCTTGGTCTGCTTCCTCACATGCATCTGAGGAAGTAAACCAAGTCTATGAAAGCTTATGCTACAACTTCTTTTACACAGTTAATCTCAAAGGTGCTACATGTTCTCTTTGCACACTACTATTACCACACTGGACTGTGTAGTAGACTCTGTGGTAACAGGAGTTAGAGTCTTGGGCTTTGGCAGGTGGAAACAAAGTTCAAATTTCCACTTAGCCATGAAACTCACTGGGTGAATGTCTACTAGCCACATTCTCTTAATTTAGCCTATAACACAAGACTTGATGCAAGGATTAAGTGAATTAACCCACATCCATGTACACCACCCAGAGCTCAGTATATGCATACATATTATGATGATGCTATTTGTAAGGATGATAGCCAAGATCCAATATTTTACTTCAGTTTCAAATATTATTGGAGTTAGGACTTTCTTCTCCTCTCCTCTTGTGACAGCCGTCCAGGTTGTCAATAAATAAATAAATAAATAAAAAACCCCAACAAAAAAACAAAGCAAAACAACAAACCCAGCACTTCTCCAGAGCTTTCCAGTCCTTTGTAGAAGGTTTTAATGGTACAGGTGAGATAATACAATGTGGGATTATTGATTCCATTGGAAGCAGTGGAATCAAGCAGAAATACGCCATTGGATTCTGGCCAAGGAGAGTACATTATGGGGAGCCAGTGGCTGATAACAGCTAATGCCTCCTTCTGCTATAGGAAATGCATGATATTACATGAAGTTCAGTTCTTTCCCACCTCCTACATGCTGCAGCCAGCAAAGTGAAGTGTGGCTGGGTAAATGCTGACCACAGTGATATAATGTCACACATTTTTTTTTAATTTAGACATTATCAATTAGGTCCACTGAGAAAAAATCTTTAGCATTTGTAGATTCACCAATCTGTTCCTGTGGAATTTAAGGCCCAAAAAAGATAGACATATGGGGGCAGCCCCAAACCAGCCCCTAAAGGAGTGGATCTTTCCTGCTCCTTGCTGCGGTCCATTTGGCACCATGGAAGGAGGCACTCTCAGGACCATGGCATGTGTTCACCACAGCCCCAGGGCGATGGGGATGGGAGCGGCTTCTGGCTGCTCCTTCCTGTTTTTCTGTTTTGACTCTAAGAGATAGTCATTGTGGTTGGATCCTGCATTCTTTTACTGCTGCAAAAAGACATACTCCAGGGGTGGAAAGATAAACATTCTTAATCAGTCTCATTCACTGGTCATAGATTTCACTACTAGATTTCATTAATGTGTATTTTATACATTCTGGTTTCAAGGAAATGTGTTCTTAGAAATATGAGCTGGCATGCTGTTGATCAGTTATGAATTTGTAAACTAGACTTGTGCATTTGTAACTGTTCAGCTAGTCTTGTTTCCAAGCATGGCACTATTGCTTTGATTACAAATGCCCCCCCTCCGCCTTAACAGCTGGCAACAGTACTGAGCACTATAGGTCTGTTTTGCTGGAAACTGTGGCAGGATGACCTTTCCAATCCACTCCCACCAACTATCTGTGGAATGACAATCAGAAGCAGTACCCAATTGCAACTCCTTGTCTCATGACAGATCACTGGTGGGAGGTGGATGGAAACAAAATCCTGCTGTGCCCTCATCACTCACAGAATAGATCTATCTTGCTTGGTGCAGCTGCTGGCTGTTAAGATACGTTTGGAGAATCATAGCAGTATACAATACAGTTACATGTTCATAACTCTGTCTTTGATGCAGGAACTCAGGGGCTCAATAGAAGGCCCTCCATGACACTCCTTTCCTTGCTGGATTGGGGCACCACAGCAACCGCAAACCGCGGCCCCACTCTGGCCGTTCCATGGTGCAAAAAGAAGGTGCCAAAAGCAGCTCCTATTTGTGCCATTGAAAGGGGGTCCTAGCCACAACAGCAGTGGCTTTTCACTGCTTCTTTGGTGCAGCGCACATAAGCGCTATACCAAAGACGTGGAGTGGTGATGCTGCCTGCTGTTTGGTCTGGCAGGAAGTGTGGGGGTGAAGTTGGGACAACCAGCTTGCAGCCACCACACCCCCAGAGCAGCATATAACGCCGATTTGTTGAGCCACTCAGCCTTGGTAAGCTTATATCCCAAAATATCAGGGGTAGCAAATACTCCAGAATTTAGGATTAGAATTCAAAAAGACCCTAACAGATTAGAGAATTAAACCAAAACCAACAAAATGAATTTCCTCAGGGTGAAATGTAAGTTACTACACTTAGGCAGTAAAAATTATATGGGTGACATCTGGCTCAACAAAAGTACATGTGAAAGGAATCTAGGGTGCGTTACAGACCGCCCCTTTGGGGC
>NW_024814211.1:0-2395 GCF_019175285.1 Sceloporus undulatus
GCCCCTTTGCTTGGGTCTGGCTCCCCGCTGCTCAGCGTCCTCGAGGGATTTCTCCCACTCCGAAATCCCTCCTGAAGCGGCTGGCACCTTTCCTGGTAGCGGAGATTCCCTGGTCGTCATTTGTGATGAGTTTTGGCAAACTGTGAGACTCAGGAAATACTCTGGCCAAAGATCCACAACAAACTTCAGATGAAACAGAAAATTTATTGATAAAACTGGAACAAAGTATCCTTGCCACGTCTTTGCCAAAACTGAAGACCCAGAATGAAATCAGAACCTTAAGATTCCCTCCAACCCCTCCCATTGAGTTGTTTCCCAGCATTTTTCCCTTTGATGTAGGATCCCTTCCTTTGATTTGTAAAAGGGAGGAGGGGGGGGGGTTGACCATTTGGTTCCTGGCTTCCCCTGTGGCGCAGAGATCTAAGGCTGTAGACCGGATTGGGCTCAGATTCCCAATTGCCCCTCATAATTTACCTGCTGCCATGTCCTACGTGACCCTCCGTCTCGTTCCCCATGGAACCCTTCCCCACTCGTTTCAAAGTTGCTGCCTGTTTGGTTATGTATCTATCTATCTATCTATTTATCTATTCATTTGTCCGTTCATCTATCCCTCTATCTGTCTGACTGCTTGTCTGACTGTCTGGCGGTTAGCTATCCATCTCTCTATCTATCTATTTATCTATCTATCTCTCTATCTATCTATCTATCTATCTATCTATCTATCTATTTATCTATCTATTCATCTATTTACCATCTATCTACCCATCTATCTATCTGGCAGAAGACACCCTGAACACCTAACTGAAGGTGGATTCTGACATATGTCACCTGCGTATGTCACCAGCAGGATGCTGTTCTCTATGTCTGAGTGCTGCAGGATTTCTTGCCAAGCCAATCCTAACCCTGGTCCCTTTTCTCAGGAACTTCATCTCGGTCTCCTTGTACACAGCTTTGGGGCCTGTCTTTCTGGAAGTGACCCAAGTCCAGGACCACCAGGATCCCTGCCCACCTGATGGCCAACACAGAGGCCAACCAGAGGGAGTTGGGCTCCAAGAGAAGGAGGCTGCCGAGGTACAAAAAGTCTTTGGTGAGTCACTATTCTAATAGCTGCATCTGGGTCACTGCTGGGCCAATTTATGAAAGGAAGCAAATAATGTACTGTCCGAGTTTGGCAGAGACAGTCCTGGTTAATCTTCTGTCATCCCAATATTTCAAGGGCTTTTAAAATGTCCTGGTTTCTCTCTTCTCCTCCCACTTTCCCAATTCTTCAGCTCATTTCAATTGACTGCCAAGGAGTTTGCAGCCCATCAACTCAATAGTGGAGGTTGGAGAAGAAAGAAGGGGGCAGAGACTTGTCCTTGCTAGGAGTCTGAGGCAAAAACAAACTGTTGTGCCCTTTCCCACTTGTGTGATCTTCTTCATAAACAACTTTGTCCATCTTCACCACTTTCTGCTGTTGCTTGTTCACATATGTCTTGTTTTTTCCATCTGTGAAATGTTGGGGGATATGGGAGAATGTCTCTGGATATAAATTGGGGGTGGACCCACGGCCCTCAAGCCCACAGTGCTCCCAAGAACTGCTTTTTCAAAATGACAGTCGCCTCTGAAATTTGGGAACAAATGGCTAAATGCACTATAATCTTTGGAGGCTAAATGTACGATGCATTTAGGTATAGTCAGTATCCTAATCCATCCTCAATATCCCAGACATGGCCTATATTATATTGTATATTGCATTGAAAGAATTTGAGACAAACTGGACCTGAAAGGCAGTAGCTTTTTTCTTGCTAACAGAATTTAAAGTTTATTTCCTGGACTAAATTCTGAGGTGATCAAATAATTTTTGGGATGCATCATGTGCTTCTCCCTCCCCTTTTATTAGTCACTCTCTGAATGAGGGCTATTTTCTATTGCAGGTGACCTTTGCGGATGTGGCGGTATATTTCACTGAGGATGAATGGAAACTGCTGACGAAGAAACAGAGACTTATGTACAAGGATGTGATGATGGAGAATTACGAGAATGTGGTCTCTGTGGGTAAGGAGGCTGAATTTATTGCCCTTAATATGAAGACTGAGGGCCCTTTCATTCTACATTATCATGGCACTATGATTCCACTTTAGAATTATAGAATTAAAGACTTTAAACAGATAACAAGGACCATCTAGTTCAACCCCTTGCCATGCAGGAATCCACATTGAAAGCATCACCAGCAGATGGCCACCTAGCCTTTGTTTAAAGACCTTCAAAGACATTTAAAGACTTTCAAACAAGGAGCGCTTTAGAAATTAATAATAATAATAATAATAATAATAATGAGACGCTACTATGCTCTGAGGGAGTATATTCCACTGTTGAATAGCCCTTACTGGCAGAAAGTTCCTCCTAATGTTTA
>NW_024814212.1:0-2394 GCF_019175285.1 Sceloporus undulatus
TGAAGTATAGGACAAGAGCTCCTTAGCAGAGACTTCTAAGTATGGGCATCCCTGTATACTAACATAATACATGATGAAGCTATGGACATTATAGAATCAACCCTTAATAAGAGAAGAGACCATTCACATCCTCCTACCCATTTTTTGTGTACACTAGCTGAAATTTCCCTTAAACAAAATTATTTTTCATTCCAGGATAAGTACTATTGGCAGGTTTCAGGTACAGCAATGGGATGCAAATTTGCTCCAGAGTTAGCAAACCTCTTTATGGATAATTTCGAGCAACAGCATATATTAAATGAAGATAATATCTACAAAACTAACATACTAGAGTTTAAAAGATATTTGGATGACATCTTTATCATCTGGAATGGATCAGAAAATGAGCTTTTTAATTTTCAACAAAGCATTAATAGTGTGCACAATACAATTAAATTTGAACTGAACTTTGACAATGCTAAAATCAATTTCTTGGATGTACTAGTGGTAAAAAAAGGGGTTCTATTGGAAACTGATTTGTACAGGAAGGAAACTGACACAAATTCCCTCCTGAGGTATGATAGTTTTCATCCACGCCACATGAAGCAAAATCTTCCCTACTCCCAGTTCCTCAGACTCAGAAGGAATTGTTCTGGTCTGATGGAATTTGATAAACATGCAAAAACTCTCATAGAACAGTTTGTTGTACGGGGATACCCTAAAAAGAGTTTGAAGCAGGCTTACTTTAAAGTAAGGAGGATGGAACGAAGGAGCCTCTTTGTAAAAAAAGAGAGAGAGGGAATACACACTAGAATGCTCATACCCATTACTTTCAATGGCAATACCAGGCACATACAGAATGCAATTCTTAAATATTGGAATTTGCTCCAGGATGTTCCTGGGTGCTCTAATAAACCTTTATTTGTGTACAAACGTGCCAAGAATCTTGCAGATCATTTGGTCCATAGCAAGTGTACAGTACAAGGGATTCTATCATATTCACCACAGAGTAGAACGAAAGGGAATGTTCCTTGTTATAATTGTAGTGTTTGCAAATACTGTGTAAGACTAACGGAGTTTGTCAATCCAGTGAATAATAGAGTGTATACCTTGAATGATCTGTTTACCTGCAATACCAAAGGAGTGGTCTATGCCATCCAATGCCCTTGCGACCTTCTATACATCGGGATGACGACTCGCAGTGTAAAAACAAGGATATCAGAACACAGGAGCTGCATTAGGAATAGAAGGATGACCGCACCAATGGTTGAACATTTTACTCTTTGCAACCACTCGGACACGGATATCAGGTTTTGGACAATAGAAAGAGTCCCGGGAACTGGATTACATCTTGAAAGAAAACTCCGGCACAGGGAATTGTTTTGGATGTACACACTACAAACACAGAAACCGCATGGTCTGAATGACAACTGCAATTGGTCTGCTGTTCTATAAGTATTTCAAATGTTTGCCTTCTTTTTTTCTGTTAATAATGGCAGGGACTGTTATTACTTACAGGATCGCATCCACTGCAGAATGATTTTTGATGAGATCTAACAGGTGTATTAGTTTTTGGTTTGCAAAAGGATTTAAATTTTCCCTTTGCATAACAGCATTAGAGCTGACAAGTACTTGTGGGACACCCCAGCCTAGGTGAGTAGGAAAGCAATTGGCTTTACACAAAACAGCTTTTATTGTAATCCATCTTTTATCAAATTTTGCCTAAATTTTTCAGGCATGGCTCAAGGTCTGAGTTGACCTTCCACTTACCAAAAGGACAGGTGGTTCCCACATGCTCTACCTTACAAGGTGGCTTAAGTAGGTACCTATACATTTACCATTTTCTAGCTATATGGTCTTCTTTATGTCAGCACAGTGTTTGATTTTCACTTATTTTATTCCTACAGTTCTTTGGACCACTGATGAAGACAATTGTCGAAACGCGTCTGGTCTTTTTTTGAATCTTTTGTACACTTTTATCTGTTTTGGGCATACTGTATATCCCTTTCTATCCAAGCCTCTGTATGTGCACTCTGTAATTATAATAACATTGTGTGTACTCATTTCTATACAAGGTGTGAGACGCAGAGGAATTGTTATAGTTTTATATTATTTTGGGAATTGCAGTTTTCAAGCCCAGTTCTGCCTATTATCTTACTAAGTGTGGCTTACAAGCCAGAATAAGCCTCACAGCAGGTTTTAGCTCTTATTTTAGCATTTAACATATTGTTCTAATAAAATTATAGTTTTTTTTTAGCTTCATTCTCCCCTAAACTCAGTGTTTTTCCATTTGTCTCTTCGTTTAGGGTATCACCTCCCAGAAGTCAACCTGATGACAGGTGACACCAACAAGAACAACCTTATTTGTCATGGTTTTCATCGATGGAACTCTAAGATTTGTAATTTGATGGGGTA
>NW_024814213.1:0-1217 GCF_019175285.1 Sceloporus undulatus
CACCATCAAGCTTGGTAGAAAGACTTAACAAGTGTCCATATTCTAGAATTTTTTTTTAATTTGGTGGTGCCTCTGTCCGATTATGGAGAAGCAAACACAGCCATGAAATGCCCTTCGGCTCTCCTGGTCTTGTCCCTCTTTTCCCCGACTTTCGTCTGGGGAGCCAAACAGCAAGAACTCAGGTCCTGAGCCTCCTCCGGTCCCCCTATACCAAGGGTGAAACTCCAAGGGTGACGGGGCAAACCCAAACCACGATGTCAGATCAGCTCCCGAGCAGCCAGTTCAGAAGCTTCTCATCGGGGTGCCATTACCAACCGGAAGTCGACCTGTAATCACTTCTTCATGTTCCACAATCTTAGCTCTTTGGTACCACTTGGCCATGGTTCCAGATCCTGCAGAATCCTGCGGTTTGTAGTTTGGGGAGGCACTAAGACCTTTTGGGAGAGAATTTACAAAACTAAACATCCCAGGATTCCATAGAACATGGAGCAATGGCTATTAAAGTAGCAACAAAGCTCTGTGGCTGTGCCATTTTTCAGCAGCTGTACACCTATTCTTATCTTGAGACAAATAAATATGGATTGACAGAGTAGCTGAGCAGCTACATTCACTCCTCCATCTTCTTTCTACAGAACTTGGAAGCATTTTCTATTTTGTTCTTTTTAAAAAATCAAAGAACTATCTTCAACCCTCTCCTTTGTTTAAAGCAGGGGTAGGCAACCTTTTTGAGCCAGGGCCGGGTTGCTGTCCCTCAGACAACTGGGGGGGCCGAAGCCAGGGGGTGGAGCTTCCACCCTTTGGGGGTAGAGCTGCACACGAGAGGTGGAGCTTCCACCTTCTGGGCGGAGCCGCATGCCAGGGCGGAGCTTCCACTATCCGGGGGTGGAGCCACATGTCAGGGGTGGGGTTTCCACCCTCTGGGGGCGGAGCCACATAATAATAACAATATTTGCAAGAAGCTACTAGGCAATGCCATAACACAGGAAAAATGCATGCACACTGTCTCAACCCCGAAAAGAGCAAGCAAGTCTATGTGGGGGGATTTTGCAAAGAGAATACCAAAGGACAAGCACAGTGATAGCAATATTTGCAAGCATGGAAGCAACTAGGCAAGGCCACAAAACAGCAAAAAGTGCATGCTACTGTCTCAACCCAGAAAAGAGCAAGCAAGTCCATGTGGGGGGATTTTGCAAAGAGAATACCAAAGGATAACAACA
>NW_024814213.1:1317-2394 GCF_019175285.1 Sceloporus undulatus
GGCCGGGTTGCTGTCCCTCAGACAACTGGGGGGCTGAAGCCAGGGGGTGGAGCTTCTACCCTTCGGGGGCGGAGCTGCACACGGGAGGTGGAGCTTCCACCTTCTGGGGTGGAGCCGCATGCCAGGGCGGAGCTTCCACTATCTGGGGATGGAGCCACATGTCAGGGGTGGGGTTTCCACCCTCTGGGGGTGGAGCCGCATAATAATAACAATATTTGCAAGAAGCTACTAGGCAATGCCATAACACAGGAAAAATGCATGCACACTGCCTCAACCCCAAAAAGAGCAAGCAAGTCCATGTGGGGGGATTTTGCAAAGAGAATACCAAAGGACAAGCATAATGATAGCAATATTTGCAAGCATGGAAACAACTAGGCAAGGCCACAAAACAGCAAAAAATGCATAACACTGTATGAAGACACACCCAACTAAAGGTGGTGGTAGGTTTGGGTGTGCAACGCCGGTACCCTGGTGAGATCAAACTCTTTACCCAAAAAAGGCTATGAAGTTGAATGTAAAGTTAAAAAGGGGGAAATTTAATTTAAAGGACAAAATAAAGAGTTTTCTCCTCCCCAGCTCTAAATAAAAGATACTTTACAGTTCAGCAATCTTCCGGATGTCATCTTTCTGGGTCTGATGTTGGTTTGCTCTCCTCACTCAATGGAGCTGGTGCAGGGTCTTTCAGCTCCTGAATTTCTCTATTTTCTTGCTGATGGTAACTAATTCAGCTGAGTTTGGTAACTAATTTGGCTGAGTTTGGTAACTAATTTGGCTGAGTTTGGTAACTAATTTGGCTGAGGTGTAAGAAATGCCCTTTCCAGCTGTCTGGGCCTGTTTGCCACCAAAAAACAGCTCTCTGCTTGCTCTCAGCAAAGACTGCTCCCAACTAAAAACTCTAGCTACAGCAGAGCATGCTGGGAAAGGGCAAACCAAACCTGGAAATAATGCAGGGGAAACCTACAGCTCCTTCCACAAACTAATACAATGAACTTTTCTACACTAAAATAATCTATGGCCTGAACCAACACAAAAGAAAATGCAGGGGGGAAATTCAATCAGTCCTGGCAGGACATCACA
>NW_024814214.1:0-2394 GCF_019175285.1 Sceloporus undulatus
GGCTCATTCTCTCACTCACAAAGCACTAACTTTTTATAATTTGGTAATGGAATAGAGGCAATTTTACCAAATTATGTAGACTAGGGAGATTACACTTGCAAACAGCAGAGTGTTGGCAAAATGTCTGAAATTATTGGGAAAGTGGTGTGTTATTTGTTTAATATTGTTGATGTTATTTAGATGAAGATAGAGGATGTATAACCTATCCAATATTGTTGAATTGCTACTCCCATCAGCCTGACACGGCATAGCCATTGGTGAGCAATCATTAGTTGTAATCCAACATCTAGAGGGTCTACACCCTTAGTTTAGTTCCACTTTCCAAGCTTTCCTTAAAAAAAGTCACCTCAAACATAGTAGCCAAGATGAACAGTTCAGTCCTAAATACTGTTCTCACTTATTTATATAGCCATCATACATAGCTGCAATGAATGATTAGAGGCATAATGGGAACCCATGAATGGAGGCCCTCATCATGACAGCCTGCAAAGCCACATGACCAAGAAGAGTCCAAAAGTTAACAAAGCCACCTGTGTTAATTGATACCTAGTAGTTTTAATCTTTACCAGGAGCACATTTTGTGTAAAGCACATGGCTCTTAATTACTAGTTCAAAGCTGAGGGTGCATCTACACTATAATAATGTAGTTTGACACCATTTTAACTGCCACGGCTCCATCCTACAGAATCCTGGGATTTGTAGTTTTGTAAGAAGCACCAGCACACTTTGGCAGAGAGGCTAAAGACCTTAGAATCATAGAGTTGGAAGAGACCTTGTTAAACTATAAATCCTAGGATTCTACAGGATGCACCTACAGCCCTTAAAGTGGTGTCAAATTGCATTATTTCTACAGTGTAGATGCGCCCCAAAATACTTAGTATTATATATAGGGTAGTTCTGAGTATATGGGAAAATTGTTAGGAAAATCTGTTTTCCATAACCAGCTATGGCAAGGTTGGCAGCTAAGCTGGGAGGATGGCAGTGGTGATGGTAGGAAATGTTTCATGTCCCAAAGTTTGATGGGCTCAAACTGGCAGTGAAGAAATGATGGGTATCTGGAGGTAAAATTCATGTGTCAGCTCTGTAGCTGATACTCAGATACTGTATACTGTTCCTCAGTTCCAAAGGTGGAATGGGAAAGAGATGGGCTTTGGAGTTGGTAGATTCAGTATCTCCATGAATCTACTCTTGCCACATACTCTTTTTGCTGTTACTGGTGGTAGAACAGTGTGGGCATCTGAAGTTTCCACACTTGCAACCAGAGCAGATTCCTCCCTTCAGATATCCCTCAAGGGGTCCCCAGTGACTTAACATTTACTAACTAGCAATATGCCTGTCCTTAGGGGAGTTTATTTGAGGACAAAACCCTTTGAGCTGCAGTGACAGATGTTAGTTTCTCTCCTAAGAGCACCCACTGGCCTTGTCTTGGTGTCTTGGCTCCTCCTTCACCCTTCTTCTCTCCTCCTTCTTCAGACTGGCCTGGTTAGCACTCCTGTGGCACCTACCTCCACTAGCATGACATCCACAACTACTGAGGGCACCCCCAGTGTTTCTGGGCGGCTGAATCCCCTGATGCCCCAGCTTGTCAACCCACTGCTGAGTACCACGCTTCTGGGTGAGTTGAACTCCTTATACTCTGTTACAAGATTCTGGGAAGGTGAAGACATCAGCCTGAATCTCATGGTGACATGCACAGTTATGTTGTGGAAGGAGGTATCCTGTACCTTAGTGCTTCCCAAACGTTTGTCTTCCAGATATTTTAGACTTGAGCTCCCAGAATTCCTGACTGTTGGCCAGGTTAGCTGTGGCTTCTGGGAGTCGAAATTCAATACACCTGTAGGACCAAAATTTGGAAATCACTGCTGTACCTTTTTGTTCAATACCGATGTGCAGAACAGCTACAGCTTTGTCCTCCCGCTGGCGATCATTTGAGGGGGTACACCTGGCTATATTCTGTCTGCTCTCATTCACTCTGGGAAGAAGGAGCACTTACACTGGGGGAAGAGGTTGTTCCTTTTTCTCCCAGTGTGAAAATGCATGCAGAACATGCTCAAGAGTGCCCCATAGTTCAGGGGAGAGATGGAGCTATGCCCTCAAGTCTCCTGACCATTGTTGTATGCCTGGAAAGAAGGCGACGGGTGGTGGTGGAGAAAGAGCAAACTTTGCCCTCATCCCAATCCCTAACCCGACCCACTGACCACCAGTATGCTGGTGAAGACTTAAATTCTATCCGTCTGATTATAGGATCTCAGGCTGTAAGTCAGAACCGGGGCTCCTGGAAGAGCACTATCTCTGTGTGCAAATGGGATACTATTAAAGTTGGACTGAATGTTGGCTAGAAATGGTTAACCCATGAAAGAAAAAAATCCTATCTTAATTATTTGTAGAACTTGG
>NW_024814215.1:0-2394 GCF_019175285.1 Sceloporus undulatus
TTCCCATCTCACTGAATTGATTTTCAGACATAAATTTCTGCTTGTTCTTGTATAATGTGTTGGCATCACCATGGTCTATATTCTAGCAAACTATTCAGATAATGGAGTTGTGGGAGAACTATGTTTTCGCTATTGGAATTTAAGCTGCTATCAATAAATTATCAATTAATTTCAAGTTTTTCTTGTCTACAAATTTTTTTTTAATAATTCAAAAGAACACTAAGTACTTCCATTGCAAGTTTATAACAGGTAATTTGTTCTAATGTGATGGCTTAATAACTCTTAAAATAACCCCCTTTCTTCTCTTTTTTGAGAATGAGAAGGTCTAGTATTTAGCAGTCACCTGGTAGCTCTAGAGGGGAGTGGAAATCATTTGTTGAACTGCAATTCTTAGAAGCCGTAGCCAGCATATCAAGTAATGAGAGATGCATGGGATTTTGTCTGGAGGATGTATCATTTCCATCCCAGTTACAGATGGTGGGGTGAGGGACTGCACATAAGATCACAGAATCTTTGAACCTTGTGGGCCATCGTCTTACTCAATGAAGGATCTTCAGCTAATGCATCCCCAGCAGGCAGCTGTCCAGAGAAGGAGACCCCACCACTTCTCTAGGAAATTGGTTACATTGCAATAGCCACTTTTACTGTCAAGATGTTCCTTCTAATGTTCAATCAAAATCTACCATCCTGTAAGTTAAAACCATTAGATCTTGTTCGATCTTCTGGGGCACCAGAGAATAGAGCTGTCCCATCCCTTTTGTGACACCCCCTCAGGTATTAAAGAGTGCATTCATGTCATCATCCTTCAGTCTTCTCTTCACGAAGCTGAACATACCCAGTTCCTACAATCTTTCATCACATGTTTTGTTCTCAATACCTCTTATCATCCTTGTTTCCCTTTTCTAAACTGGCTCCAACTTGTCTATAGCCTTCTTAAAATGAGGTGCCCAGAACTGAATGCAGTACTACAGATGAAAACCTACCTGAGCAAAATATAGTGGGACTATTTCTTCCCTGGACATAGGTAAGCACATGAAATTATGCAAGGATTACTAGTATGTCAATATGCTGATGAAGTAAGGAATGCCCCCTAATCAGTCACTCAGAAGAAAAATAAAACAGGCTTCTGAAGGAAAGGGCAGCAATCTCTACCCCCCCCCCCCTCTGCCAGTCTCCAACAGGTGGGTCAAAATATTTGTGAGCTTGCAACTTTTGTAGCTGAGCCAGCATGGTGTGAGTGTTGGACTAGGACTCTGGGAGACCAGGGTATGAATCCCTGCTCAGCCATGGAAATTCTCTGTGTGACCTTGGATAAGACACTATCTCAGCCTTAAAGGCAGTGGGAAACCCCCATGTAACATATTCTCCTAACCTATTCACAGACCACATGGGATTTGTAGTCTTTGATATTTGGAAAGTTACTGGGAGTGGGAGTTTAGAATCCTTTGTCCAGCCTTGACTAGTTAATAAGGGGGATAGGATTGTCCATTCTTCCAAGCTCCCTTGTTAGAGCTCACCTCATGGTCTGGTAAGAGAGAGATCGCTTGTGGTGCTTTTCAGGTTTTTAAAACAACCTTTTCTGAGAAGCATCTTGAAGGTTTGAGTGTCTGCCCATCTGGTCATCTTATCGGGCAATTGCTATCTCATGACACTAAACTTCATTAATGTCATTGTATCTCTCCTCCCAAGTGTAACCCTTTGTTAGCTGGGAAGAAGGATCTGATAGTGGGAGGAATCCTCATTATCACACCCTGTGAATATTTGTTGCCAAGAAAATTCTTGTTGGGTTTGCTGTAGGCTTGTAATAAGCCAGAAATGTCTTGAAGGTGCACAAAACCACAACTTTTGTAGGCAAATTTACAAGGCTGCAGATCAAAGTTGGGGGGGGGAGGAGCATGTGTGTGTGTTTAGATAGAGAAGCAATAAACTTGCCAGTGAACACCTTGGATTGGAGCATGTTAGGTGCATTTTCTTCTCACTAGTAAGCCATAAAACACTGAATGGCCCAGAGCCAGTCTCTCTCTCTCTCTGTCTCACCTAAGGTTGTCAGAATGAAAACTGAAGGTGGCTGGTGGCTCCTGTACCTTTAATGGTTGTGTAAATGAAGGAATTTCAGCTGGTATTACCTGGTTGCATGACAAGGAAAAACTGCTGATATTTCTCTTTCTGCACAACCATTAAAGATTTGGGAGCTGTCTCCAGTTTTCAATATGGCAAGCCTAATCTAACCTCCTTTTTGGAGTTGGTGTGAGAATGAAAGGAAGAGAAGGGGAGCCATCTTGAGCTAACTGACGGACAGGTGAGATATTAAATGTAACAAATAAATAATAAACAATTTAAAATAGTTACCATGTGGTACATTGCAGATTAAAGATGGGTTGCAGGTATGAAAAA
>NW_024814216.1:0-2394 GCF_019175285.1 Sceloporus undulatus
AGAAATGGAAATAGTCTGGGTTGTTGTATGCTTTATTTTAAGTGTGAATATCGCATCTTATGATGAATGCTGGATGTTTCTATTACGCTCCCTTGCAAAAGTGAATCTTCTGCATAGTTCAAGAGTACTTCTTGCTTGAAGGTGGCTTTCGTAATACCCTATCGATTTCCCCTGAACTTATCTTCAGACTTGCAAAACTTTCATTCAACTTAGTTTTATCAAGAACTATATTTTGTGTGGTGTGGATAGGTGGACATTTGGATGCTCTTTGCTCTTTTCCATTATATTTCTTTGGTCTGATGGTTGGCAGTGTTGCTTCATCACTTACATTTGAAGTGGTCTGGACAAGATAAGTTGGATTGAAGTAGTTGATGGAATTAATTTTTCCTAAGAAAATCTGATCCATTCGCTGTTTCCGTAAATTAATCTCCTGCAATTATAATAAAAAAAGAAATATTTTGTACTGTATTATCATTTTTAAAACTGTTTATTATGCCATGAGAGTGAAAGCATAGTGATTTATTTATATACTGTATTCATTTGGGGATTCTGTCAGAGGGATTATTAATTTAGGGCAGGGGTAGGCCTGAGGGCAGGGAACCGTCTGACTAAAAAATTTATGTACAGTGCTGTGTAAACTTACAGCGCTTTATAAATAAAGGTTAATACTGTAATAATAATAGGCAACACTTTTGAGCCGGGGGTCGGGTTGCTGTCCCTCAGACAACTGGGGAGCCAAAAATGCCCTGAATAGCCAAAAAATAAATAATTAAATAATTTAAAAAAAATTTAAATAAATAAATAAACCAGGACAAATGTAGGACAAAATTTTCAAATGGAGGACACTTTTTAAATAAAAAATGGAGGACACGCGAAAAATTTGCTGATTTTTAAAAAAATGTTAAGATAAATGCATGTTTCTGAGGCTTCTATAGACGATTGCCCCACCATGCCCCTCATGTGAGACGCCAAAGGCCCTGGTGGCAATCAGCAGCAGGACCGGGCTGGGGCCGGTCCCAAGGCCTTGCCGGGCCGCATTCGGCCCATGGGCCGCAGGTTGCCTACCCCTGGTTTAGGGTTTTGTTTAGATATTATTTGATTAAGGACATAATAGGTTTGATATATATTGGTTAGTTAGAATGTACTAGAAGGGGATAGCTAGATGGCGAGCTTCTGTACTTGCTTATTAGGATTGGAATATGACCATGTTAGGGAGTTACCCAGCCAGCCAGAGACTGCTCATGGCCTTCAGGGCCTCAACAGAGATTGCCACCTGACAAAGCAGGGGTAGGGGAGAGCCGAAATGAGACAGTTCAGCGTAGCCAGATGCCCCCCACCCCACCACTAAGTCCAGACGCCCTAGGGGGCCCAATGCGGTTTCGTACTTGTGCTCGAATAGCTTTTTTCTTCTCTGGGTCCACCTGACGAAACTGACTCTCTTCACTGCCTTCTGATTGTGAAATATTCGTCCAACCTGATGCAGAGCTACTAACTGAAAAATCTTGAATAGAGTCTACCTCAGACGTCTCAGACTTGGTCCTTCTGGAAGAAAAATTGTCAATGAGTAAAACTTCGACAGAGGAGCACACAGTGGCACTATTACTTCTCTTGACCTCCTAGACACTATACTGTACTTTTATTGATGCAGCCTAAAATTGCATTGGCCTTTTTAGCTGCCGCATCGCACTGTTGACTCATGTTCAACTTATCATCTACTTGGACTCCTAGATCCCTTTCACATGTACTTTCATTCAGCAATGTGTCTCCCATCCTATATCTGTGCATTTCATTTTTTCTCCCTAAGTGCAATACCTGTCAGAACTCCAAAGCCAATTACTAATCAATATTCACATTCACTTAAGTTGCTGTTCATATTGTTAATGTGTGTAATTGCTTTAGAATGTAGTTCTTCTAGCTTGCTTAGGTAAGGGGGGTGGGGGCTTGGGATGAATAGTCACATAGGTTTGGAATGTATTGTTTATTAGCTAGAGACATCTGCACTGTCTGCTCAAGGTCAGCCTGGTCTCAAGCCGTGCGAAGCCTGGGAAGCGAAAGGGAGGGTGGAACGGGGAGTGAACAGGAAAAAAGGTGGGGGCCAGGAGTGCTTTTAACTTGGAGTTTGCAGCTTGACTTTCAGAGTTCACTAAGAAGTCTGTCTGACTGCTTTTCATCTATATATCAATAAACTTCACTGCTTTCAAGCAAGTTGCTGTTGTTGGTTGCTGGTGAAGGTTGTTGGATCTTACAATACCTTACATTTCTCTGTGTTGAATTTCATTTTGTTAGCTTTGGCCCAGCTTTCTAGTCTATTCAGGGCATTTTATAATAATAATAATAATAATAATCTTTATTTCTATCCCGCCTTTCCACGAAAGTGATCAAAGCGGCTTACAA
>NW_024814217.1:0-2394 GCF_019175285.1 Sceloporus undulatus
GATGGTGGGAGGGATGGGCACTCCAGCCAATCAGGGCCAGGGATGGTGGGAGGGACTGGGATTCCAGCCAATCAGGGCCAGGGATTGTGGGAGGGATGGGGATTCCAGCCAATCAGGTCCTGGGATTGAGGGAGGGACTGGGATTCCAGCCAATCAGGGTCAGGGATGGTGGAAGGGACTGGGATTCCAACCAATGGCAGCCCCTCAGAGTGTCCTCATGTTTAAAATTCATATCTCCCCCATATTTCCCCCTTAAAGATAGAGACATTCTCCATTTGATTTCTCTGTCTTTCTAATTCAACCCACTTTATATTATGGTTATATTCTGCCTCTATCATTCTTAGCCATTGAACCGCCTCAGAATATCATTCGAGGGATGGAGCTCCCCATCCTCCATTACTTTGAGGCTCATATAATAAAGCCTTAGATAACCTGGATTTTTTGTTCCCTGATATCCTTTTTAATATTGACTTTTCCCATTTCTTTAAAACTTTACTAGGAATTATTTCTGGGATTGTTTGAAATAAATATAAAATCTTTGGTAATAACATCGTTTTAAACATTCTAAGTTTTGTTAATATTTTCCCATTTTTACTTGTCCATTTAAAAATCTGATTATTAATTTCCCCCTTAATTGACTATAATTACCTTGTACAATATTATCTAACTTAATTGGTAAATTCACACCTAAATATCTCACATTTTTAATCCCCAATTTCAATCCTGACACAATTTGGGTTTCTTTTTCTTCCGGCCAATTCGTCTTCATAAACATTATCTCTGATTTATCCATATTAAAGTTAAGCCCAGAAATGTTTTCAAATGTCTGAAATACTTCCAATAACTTGATTAGAGCTTCATTCGGTTTCTGTGTCATTATCAGAGGATCATCATCTGCAAATGAATCCAACTTCATCTCTTCTTCATCTATTTCATGTCCCTTTATCTCTTCTGATCCCGAATCATATTTGCAAACGCTTCCATTGCTTATATCAGTAATAAAGGGGAAAGAGGGCAACCTTGACTTAATCCACTTTTCATTTTAGATTTCCTTGATTTATCTCCATTTATCATAATTTGTGCTTCTGTATCATTATATATTTCTTTGATGGTTTATCTAAACCTTTCCCCTAATCCAAAATCCCTACAAATTTTATAGAGATATTCATGATTTATTGAATCAAATGCTTTGTAAACATCTAGTTTCATCAAAGCTAATTTATTTTTGTATTGTTTGGCATGATGTAGTATATTAAATATATTCCTTATCGGTTCATAAATATACCTGCCTTCCACAAATCTATATTGTTCTTCTTTAATTAAAGTAGGTAAATATTCTTTTTAATCTCTTGGCTAGGATTCTCATAATAATTTTATAATCTTGATTGCTTAATGTGATCGGATGATAAGATTCGGAATTGGCTGGATCTTTATTGGGTTTAAGTATTAATATAATTACAGATAGTTTCCATGTTTCTGGGATTATTTCATTATCCAATATTTCATTGTAAATTTTAGTCACATCCTCACTCGGTTCATTTTTAAAGGTTTTATAAAATATAGATGTGAATCCATCTGGTCCAGAGATTTAGATCCTTTTAAATCTTGTATTACTCTTTCTATCTCTTGTTTAGTTATTGGGGAGTTAATATGATTACTCTGTATTTCCGTTCTGTCGAGTTGTTTGCTTTTGATCCTTTCGTGCCACAACATGTGCAGCCCTGCTTTAATAGAGGGCATGTTTATCAAATGTGCAGATGACGCCAAACTAGGAGGAGTAGCTAATACCCCAGAGGACAGGATCAACATTCACAAACTTGGAGTATGTCCAGAGGAGGGCCACCACAATGGAGAGACTTAGGGAGCTGGGGATGTTTAGCCTGGAGAAAAGAAGGTTAAGAGGTGATATGATAGCCCTGTTTAAATATTTGAAGGGATGTCATACTGAGAAGGCAGCTAGCTTGTTTTCTGCTGCTCCAGAGACTAGGATCTGGAGCAATGGATGCAAGCTCCAGGAAAAGAGATTCCAGCTCAATATTAGGAGGAGCTTCCTGATAGAAAGGGCTATTTGACAGTGGAACACACTCCCTCAATGGAGAATGATGGAGTCTCCTTCTTTGGAGGCCTTTAAACAGAATCTGGACAGCCATCTGTCAGATACGCAGAAGGGGGTTGGACTGGATGGCTTTGAGATCACAATGTGACAATCTCAATGCTTCAGGTAAGGATCACAATGGGCCAGTCTCATCCTTCAGGCAAGGAGCATCAATCTGAACTTATAATAGTCCCATCACAATCTTTCAGGAAAGGTGCCTCAGGCTGAGATCACAATGGGACAGCCTCAATGCTTCAGACAAGGATCATAACCCTTTGGTCGCTAAGGGCCAGGCTCAA
>NW_024814218.1:0-2394 GCF_019175285.1 Sceloporus undulatus
ATGTTTAACATGCTGTTGACTCCAATTAAACTAAACTAAAGGAGCCCGCGCAGTGGTTAAATGCCTGTACTGCAGCCATTCACTCAAAACCACAAGGTTGCGAGTTCAAGACCAGCAAAAGGGCCCAAGCTCAACTCAGGCTTGCATCCTTCCAAGGTCGCTAAAATGAGTACCCAGACTGTTGGGGCAAATTAGCTTACTTGCTAATTAGCTTACTTGCTGTTCACCACTATGATCTTTGGAATAGCGGTATATAAATAAAACAAATTATTATTATTATTATTATTATTATTATTATTATTATTAAACAAAATCCGTTCAGTGCAGAAGGTAAAACTCCACTCATGATGTTCCAGACACTGTTCTGTAGCCATTCCTGTTCCTCCATGAGGGAAGTAGCCCACTTCACTCTGGGTGAATAGAGGATTGCTTGTACATGATTATTAGACAACCTCCTTAAACAAGCATTTAAAAGGTACAATCCAGAATTATGCTAGGCTAATTCCTGGACAAGATTCTATCCAATTGTGAATGATTTAGTACATTTTTTAAAAAACGTGGTTTTGATTGTATCCTCAAGATCTGAACACTCACATTTCAAGACAAATCATTTAGAAATGGTGCATTGTTTTAAATTTCATCACATTTGGGACAAGAAACTGTAAGCTCTTCTCCTCTGAGTCAGAGTGATCATCTGTCTACTCTACTTGGCAACATTCCTCCAGGGTATTGCTGGTAAGCCAATACATTTTACATAGCAAAAGTCTGTAATGACTTTGAAATGTTCAAGAAATTTCCATTAAGAAAAGCTGTATTTCCTTCCTTTTGTGATGTGTCTGGTCTAAAGCACAAATCTTTAGTCTTGGTTTGGACTTAAAAATAAGAAGACATCATTTCTAGCGGTGACTAGTAGGGTCTAGTGGTTCTTTGGACCTTCACTGACTGTAGCAGAGGGTGTTAAAAGGAGAGCCACCATCAGCCCTGCTAAGTGACCCCATTTTCATGATGTTGCCAGGTGACATTCTGTGGTTGGAACCAAGCTATGTAATCTCCACTGAAGATCTCAGAAGCTGTCTGGGTTTATATAAGGAAGACATTTCTGCTGGATCCCTTATGTGCTTTACTGTATATGTCACTAATAAAATCCTGAAATATGGTTTGAGAGCTAACTGAGAGCTGGTGCAATTCTTTCAACACAAGTATAATAGATTCATAGCTTAATGCTCCAAATAACACCCTAGTTGATACATCCTGCACTTGTTATATCTTGTGAACCAAGAGCACTGGCAGTCTTACATGCAGCACATTAAAACAGCTTAATCAGGAGGAGCTAGTGTGGTGTAGTGGCTTGACTTTCAAACCCTTCTCAACCATGGAAACCCACTAGGTGTCCTTGGGCAAGCCAAGCTCTCTGCTTAAGAGGAAGGCAATAGCAAACCTTCTCTGAATAAATCTCATCAAGAGAACCTTACAAAAAGAGTTGTCATAAGTCTTGGGGGCCATTCAGACTACAAAAAAAAAACTGGGTTTGAAATCGATTCTTGCACGTGAAGTTCATATTGGATCTGAATCCATCACAATCCATGTCGGGGCTTGCACAAGGAAATGCCCCTTACCCCGGGGTATCCAGATTCGGGCTAAAATCCGTCTTTTCCCAAAAGACTCGGGTTGTGCGAAATTTGAACTTGCCTTCGATCATGATCGGGGCAAATTAGGGAAGAATTAGGGTCAGGGGGCGGGCAGAGGTCAGAGCATTCCCTCCCATCATCAGAAGGGCGGGAAGGAGGAGGAGGAGGAGGAGGAGGAGGAAAGAGCCGAAAAAAGGGGAATCGCTGGATGCAAAGGGTGACAGGAGAAAGGGGGAAATCAGGGGTGACTTTTGAGCTGCAGAAGGCTGTTAGAGAGAGGTGGGGGGTGGAGAAAGTGATGAAGGAGGAGGAGGAGGAGGGGAAAGAGGCTGTGGGAGGAAGGGAGCCATGGAGCAGGAGGAGGAGGATCCTAAAACGGAGCAGGAGGAGGAGGAGGATGAAGGAGCTGGGGGAAAGGGTCAGTGGGCATCCCCGAGGAAGGAGAGGGTCTGAAGGAAGGAGGAGGAGGATTTCCAGGGGGAATTGGGTTGCGGGGCTACGCTGGGGCATGTAGGGAAATCAGGCTGCTTGTTCTACTTTCATTCCCTCTTGCTCCTGGATTATTGTCAGAGGGAGGTGGGTGGTGGTGGAGAAAGCTGAAATGGAGGAGAGAGTCGGAAGGAAGGAGGATTGCCCAGGGAATTAGGGCTGTGGGTCCAAGCTGGGGGATGTAGGGACATCAGCCTCTTTTGACCATTTATGCGCATTATTTTTTGAGTGCTTGCTTGTTCTACTTTCCTGTTGCTCCTGGATTATTATTATTATT
>NW_024814219.1:0-1353 GCF_019175285.1 Sceloporus undulatus
AAGGCTTACAGGAAGGATTTTTGAAATTTTAGATTGTTTTTAAAGAAAAAGGGAACCCACAACAGTGAGGAAAGAATACTGAGGATGCCCAGTGTGGATAAAGTACCAGCTACCTGGTGGAGGTTGGAAAATGGAAAGAGGTATCCTGGAAGTAGAAGGCACAACCAGCTGAAGACAAGCACAGGGACCTGTAAATGTGTATTTCACTAGAGGTCCCACTTGGGTAAACTGTCACTCAAATTACAATTCAATTCAATTCAATTCAATTACAATACAATTCAATATCGGAGCCATTGGCAATAATCTTTGAAAACTCCTGGAAAACAGGAGAGATCCCAGCAGACTGGCGGAGGGCAAACGTTGTTCCCATCTTCAAAAAGGGGAAAAAAGAGGATCCCAACAATTATCCTCCAGTTAGTCTGACATCAGTACTAGGAAAGATTCTGGAGCAGATCATTAAACAGAGAGTCTGTGAACATCTAGAAGGCAATGCCATAATCACAAAAAGTCAACATGGGTTTCAGAGAAACAAGTCATGCCAGACAAACCTAATCTCTTTCTTTGATAAAATTACCAGCTTGGTAGATGAAGGGAATGCTGTGGATATAGTATATCTTGATTTCAGTAAGACCTTTGACAAAGTTCCCCATGACATTCTTGCAAACAAGCTTGTAAAATGTGGGCTAGACAAAGGAACTGTTAAATGGATCTGTAATTGGTTGACCGGCCGAAGCCAAAGGGTGCTCAACAATGGCTCCTTTTCATCCTGGAGAGAAGTGACCAGTGGGGTCCCACAGGGCTCTGTCCTGGGCCCAGTGCTATTCAACATCTTTATCAATGACCTGGATGACAGAATTGGAAGCATACTTATCAAATTTGCAGATGATACCAAATTAGGGGGAATAGCTAATAACCCAGAGGACAGGATCAAGATTCAAAATGACCTGAATAGACTAGAAAGCTGGGCCAAAGCTCACAAAATGAAATTCAACACGGAGAAATGTAAGGTATTGCACTTAGGGCGGAAAAATAAAATGCACAGATATAGGATGGGTGACACCTGGCTGAATGAAACTACGTGTGAAAGGGATCTAGGAGTCCAAGTAGACCACAAGTTGAACATGAGTGAACAGTGTGATGCGGCAGCTAAAAAGGCCAATGCTATTTTAGGCTGCATCAATAGAAGTATAGTGTCTAGATCAAGAGAAGTAATAGTGCCACTGTATTCTGCTCTGGTCAGGCCCCACCTAGAATATTGTGTCCAGTTCTGGGCGCCACAATTCAGAAAGGACATTGAGAAACTGGAGCGTGTCCAAAGGAGGGCGACAAAAATGGTGAAGGGTCTGGAAACCA
>NW_024814219.1:1453-2394 GCF_019175285.1 Sceloporus undulatus
TTTTCTGCTGCTCCAGAGAACAGGACCCGGAACAATGGATGCAAGCTGCAGGAAAAGAGATTCCACCTGAACATTAGGAGGAACTTCCTGACAGTTAGGGCTGTTCGACAGTGGAATGCACTCCCTCGGAGGGTGATAGAGTCTCCTTCCTTGGAGGTCTTTAAACAGAGGCTGGATGGCCATCTGTCAGGGATGCTTTGATTTGGATTTCCTGCATGGCAGGGGGTTGGACTGGATGGCCCTAGTGGTCTCTTCCAACTCTATGATTCTATGATTCTATGACTGCTGCTGCAGTATCTGGAAATATAATACCAGTAGCCAGCTCAAGTTCATAGCTCAGTTTAGGAAACAGTAAATGAGCCACAAACATGTTCAAAACCAAATAGAAAATCTAAAGCTGTGTAATAGCATTGGGAACACTAAGAATAAGTTAGGAAATATGATTCAGGTAGTTGCTTCACAATGTGAAGCTCTATAAAGGCGATAATTCTTGTATATTTTATATGGCTTTTGTAAGGAATTCTGAGATACAGTGCTCCCGCGTCATATGTGGGCGTGCTCTACGCAGATTTCAGCATATGCTGAAAGCCGCATGGGGAGAAGGGGTGGCGCATCCCATAGGGAATAATGGGGGGTGTGTGCACCCATGGCGTGTGCTGCCGTGCCACTGCGTGCACAAGCCCCATTCATTTAAATGGGGCTCGAGCATAGGTGTAATTCGCTTTACGCGGGGGAGCCCGGAATGGATCCCCTGCGTAAAGAAAGGATGTACTGTAGTTATAGGAAGCACTATGAACAAAGTGTGCTACACAAATCATCATTACTAGTACAGTACACTCCTCCCTCCATATTTGCGGCTTTGACTTTTGCGGATTTGATTACCGGTATTCATGCATTTTATGAAAATAATAATAATTTATTTGTATCCCGCCCAATCAAAA
>NW_024814220.1:0-2394 GCF_019175285.1 Sceloporus undulatus
TCCATCTAGGTCAAGATGCACTCACTATTCCTTTGCTCTAGTAACTCCAAGCCTTTATTTCAAAACCATCTCTCTGGCTGACAAAAGTGACTCCATCTTTCTATAGTTTTTATATTTCAAAAAGGAATTTCCACCACAACATGAAGACAGTGGGAATTGAGATACAACAACAGAATTTGATGAATTAATAATGACAGAAGAAGATTAAAAAAAATAGCTAAATATTATAAATTATTCAGAGATAGAGAGTGAGAAAAAGAAGCAATAAAGCAATACATGATAGACTGGGCAAAGGATATTGGACATGAAATCCCATTAGAAGCATGGGAGAAAGCTTGGGGAAAAACAAACTCTTTCACCAAATGTCAGGATTTAAGGGAAACATTTTTAGAAATCAGCAATAGGTGTTATTATACTCCAGTCAGAATGAAAAAGACTTTTAAAATAGAAAGAGATAGTTGTTGGAACTGCCAAAAAGAAAAAGGAACGATGATCCACATCTGGTGGAAATGTGAAAAGGTAAAAGGATTTTGGGACGATAGACACAGAATAATACAGCAAACTTATGGTATAAGATACAAGAAAAGACCGGAATTGTACCTTCTGAATATGACACATTTCATGAAGGCAGAGGATGAGAACAAGCGATGGCAAATTATGCTATACATGATAACACTGGCCAGGATATTGATAGCAAAATACTGGAAATCAAAGGAGAAGTTACAGGTAGATGAGTGGCTGTTAAGACTTAATGAGATTAGAGAGTTGGACAGACTTTCATGTACTCTGGAGGATAAGAAGAGAGACAGAATAGAAAAGGAATGGATGCAGATAGTGATGTATTGGGAGAAAAAAAGGGCTGTGGATAAAAACCTGATCTGATATTGTTCATAAATATCAGCAAAATTAAATATGTGAAGAGAGCCGGAGAAGAAATATTTTTCAAGGAAATCAAAGTTATAGGGATTATTAGATAAAATTAGGAGAATACGTTTAGATATACAACCCTTTGTATATGAAAAAAGGGGGAAATGTGATAATCCGATGAGGGGATTGTATAACTATTACAAGAAACAACAAGAAGTGTGATAGGCAACACAGATAAGCTCTTTTAAAGCAGGAAGTGAAGAAAAAGAAGTGAAAGAAGATCAAATGTCTTCTTTGTTATTGAAGTTTGCATATATGTGACTTGCATTGATGAAGATATTATGGAAAAATTTAATAAAGATATAATGTCAAACAAACAAAAAAAAATCCAGCCCTTTCTGTCAGGAAGTTCCTCCAAATGTTGAGCTGGAATCTCTTTTCCTGGAGCTTGTATCCATTGCTCTGAGTTCAAGTCTCTGGAGCAGAAGAAAACAAGCTAGCCCCCTCCTCAATATGACATCCCTTCAAATATTTAAACAGGCCTATCATATCACTTCTTAACCTTCTTTTCTCCAGGCTAAACATCCCCAGCTCCCTAAGGCGTTCCTCATAGGGCATAGTTTCCAGACCCTTCACCATTTTTGTCGCCCTCCTTTGGACACGCTCCAGTTTCTCAATGTCCTTTTTGAATTGTGGCGCCCAGAACTGGACACAATATTCTAGGTGGGGCCTGACCAGAGCAGAATACAGTGGCACTATTACTTCTCTTGATCTAGACACTATACTTCTATTGAGGCAGCCTAAAATCGCATTGGCCTTGTTAGCTGCCGCATCACACTGTTCACTCATGTTCAACTTGTGGTCTACTTAGACTCCTAGATCCCTTTCACATGTTGTCTCCTTAAGCCAGGTGTCCCCCATCCTATATCTGTGCATTTCATTTTTCTGCTCTTAATGCAGTACCTTACATTTTCCATGTTGAATTTCATTTTGCTACCTTGGGCCCAGCTTTCTTGTTTGTTCTGATCATTTTGAATTTTGATCTTGTCCTCTGGGGTATTAGCTATTCTTCCTAATTTGGTGTCAAATTTGATAAGTATAACCCCAATTCTCTCATCCAAGTCATTGATAAAGATGTTGAATAGCACTGGGCCACTGTCCTTTGGGTTCGACCGGTCAACCAATTACAAATCCATGTAACACTTTCCTTGTGTAGCTTGTTTCATGTATTTGTTTTATATACTGTTTAATTTCGTTAATTGCTCTTAAGGGACATAGCTATGAGATTCTATGATATGGGGTGCACTATAAACCTTTTAATAAATGAACAGATATTGCAATCCTATATATTCATATGATCAGACATAACTCCAGAGAATGTTAGCCTTTTGGATGCCAGAAGGTTCCTCTCATTCTTCAGAGCAAGAAGCAACCCTTCAGCTGCCTTCTAGAAGATAAAGCAAAAAGGCTCCCAAAAGATTTGAAGCCTTGGGCAAGTCACACTCTCTCAGCCTCAGAGGATGGCCA
>NW_024814221.1:0-2394 GCF_019175285.1 Sceloporus undulatus
CCCCTAATCCCCAAAGGGTCAGTTGGAACCAGGATTATGTTTTTAACTTTAGGAGGCTGCATGCAGCCTTCCTGGCCATGACTTGGCCTCCCCTGTTCTATGGTTTGTATTCAATTTCATACATTTAATCAGTGTCTCCAGTGCTTTTGATTTAAATTTTCTTTTTGCTTCCTTGTGTGCATCTTTTTTTTTTGGGGGGGGGGTCAAAGACAAGGACTGGGTATCCATTTGGACAAACAACTGTTATTTAGCAAAATAGCTCATTTACTGGCATGAAAACTGGAGTAGCATGTGTAGCATGAATTTATGCCTCTGGTCCTTGGCTTCTGCACTCAAACTGTGCTTCAGCTCTCCTTGACCTCTGTACTCCTAGCTGTAAAATTTTCTATTAATGTGCTTCAGTTGAAAAGCTGAATATGCCCTTTAGCCAGAACAGTTGACAAAAGTCTTATTTTGTCTTAACTAATGCTGTCATAATAATTCAGGTGGTTTCTCTTGTTCTTCCTTGGTGAGCCCATGAATTGCCAGCAGGACTACCAAGCAGTTCAGGTGTTTTGGTTTTTCCCACCAGAGAAACTAAAGTGCAATTCATGGCTAGCCACTATAGCCATGTTCATTTTTAACAACCTCCTACACAGCTCTTAAATCCCAGTCTGGTTTTCCTAAGAATAGAAGGGCTGAAAGTATTGCTCCTTGCTTAAAGAAGAGTGCATCTGTATAATCATACAGATGTTATCAGAGGATATAATATCCCTTCCTTGACTGCTGGCTCTTAATGGGGGAAACTCTATAGCTTCCCTTTCAAAAGTGAAAACAAATCTCTAGGTCATCCCTGAAAGGAGCTTGCAAAGTCTGGTTTTGCTTGTGGAGAAAATGCGAGGAATGCACATTTCAAAGAATCCTAGAATCCTAGAGTTGGAAGAGACCCCATGGACCATCCAGGCTAACCCCATTCTGCCATGCAGGAACTCTCAGTCAAAGCACTCCCATCTAGCCTCTGTTTAAAGACCTCCAAAGAAGGAGACCCCTGCCACACACTCTGTTTCATTGTTGAACAGCTCTTGCTGTCAGCACTTTCCTCTTAATGTTGAGGTGGAATTTCTTTTTCTGTAGCTTGCATCCCTTGTTCCATGTCCTGTTCTCTGGAGCAGCAGAAAGCAAGCTTACTCCATGCTCAATATGACATCCCTTCAGATATTTAAACAGGGCTATCATATCATCTCTTCACCTTCTCTTCTCCAGGCTAAACATACCCAGCTCTCTAAGTCTCTCCTCATAGGTCATAGTTTCCAGACTCTTCACCCTTTTAATCACCCATGAAGACATGTGAATGTTATAGAAAGAATATCAATCTTCCTGAATAATCCCCACAAGAAGCCCAGATAGTGAACACAGGAATGCAACTGAAGATGCTAGCGGAAAGAGTGAAGAATCCAACACAGAACAGTTTTCTGCTTTGCACTTTGCCTGTTGACCAGTTCCAAAGGAATATGTTGAAGGCTCCTTTTCTCTCTCCCTCTTGCAGATTTTTGAGAACAAAGGAGCCATGATGGGCTGTTCCAACCCTCACCCCCACTGCCAGGTAAGGAGGCTCCCTTCAAGCATCCGGTAGCACAGTGCCCTGGCTTGAAAAATCTGCACTGGGTAGAGTGTGTGTTGGGGGGGTGGGGAGCTTGCTTTTGCAGTGTCCTGCCCCCCCCCCCGCCTTCCTGTTGAAATACAGGCAGGTGCATTCTCTAAATTTCTGACTAGGTGGCTAAATCCTTGATATCAGAAACAAAGCTCTGTTCCATTGGACTGACTGATTGTCCTGCTAAGTGCTGCTAAGACGTAACAGTTCCATCTTAATTGGCCAAGCCGAAGCTCTGCTGAATCCAAATCCCTTCGTACTTAGGGATGTTGGAAATTCCTGAAGCATCTCTCAGCCTGACTTTGCACCGGCATTGAGGTTGTGGCCTTGGGATGGAATAGGTTTGGGTCTGGCATAGATCAGCTCATCACTCCCTCACCCATTTTTCCTTTTCAGTCCTTTTTGGTTCTTCTGCCAGTAGATCCTCACCAGCTTTAGAGTTTCAGTAGGCAGATCCCTCTGCTGGCAGATCTCTGAAGTCAGGCAGCATAAGGACATATATTCTGAAAAGAGAAAGCCTAATTCTTATTCTTTATGTCTCTCATGTCTTTTGAGTTAGGATTGCATTCTAAAGCAAGGACATTTTGGTTCAAATTACGGAATTTCTGCCATGCACTTGCCCAAAGGGTGCTCAACAATGGCTCCTTTTCATCCTGGAGAGAAGTGACCAGTGGGGTCCCACAGGGCTCTGTCCTGGGCCCAGTGCTATTCAACGTCTTTATCAATGACCTGGATGACAGAATTGGAAGCATACTTATCAAATT
>NW_024814222.1:0-2394 GCF_019175285.1 Sceloporus undulatus
AATTTTTATTGATTAAAATAACATCATATCACATTCATCATATAAAACAACAAATAAAGCAGGTCTTTGATGAATTCATAGAGGTTAAGAAGACAAAAAAGTAAGTTGCGTCTGTTGCTAAGTGTTCTTCTTATTTTCATATTCTGGACATCTTATGCACAGTTACTAGTGTCTCTTTCATCATCTTTCTTCATCTTATTCTTACCCCTTCTCGAACCTTCTCCTTACATAATCAGGGCCGGCTCTAGGTATTTGGCCACCCTAGGCGAGAAATATTTTGCCCCCGCCCCCACCCTGGTAGGCCCTCAAAGTGTAGGAAAAATATGGGGCACGATGTTGGACAAATTGTAGGACATTCAAGGAAAATGGAGGACACGACCAACTAAAAGCCAAAAAACATTAATAAAAAACAATATAAATTAATGTTTCTCGGCCATGCTCAAAATGGAGGACATTTTGACATGCCAATCAGCACAACTCCAAGACCTAAATTCACAACTACTAATTCACTGGGAATAGAAGAAGAAGAGAGAAAAACAACAGCACATGCAAGGAAGCCTTGGAGCATTCTCTGAGACCAGGATTCGAATTCTGGCTGAGCCATGCAAACGCATAGGGTGACCTTGGTCGAGTCACATTCTCTCAGCCTCAGAGAATGGCAAGGGCAAACCCCCTCTGGAGAAATCTTGCCAAGAAAACCCCAGGATGAGGTTGCCAAAAGTTGAAAATGACTTGGAGGCACACAAGAGCAACAACCACAATGTAAGAAGGCAGCCATGTTCCAAAGCGCATAACAAAAATAATCCAGTTTGAGACTGCTTTAACTGCCCTGGCTCAGTGCTGGGGAATTCTGGGAACTGTAGTTCTGTGAGACATTGAGCCTTCTCTGTCAGAGAGTTCTGGTGCCACAATAAACTACAAATCTCAGAACTCCCTAGCACTGAGGGCAGCTAAAGCAGTCTCAAACTGGATTGTCTCTGCAGTGTGTTTTGGACCTTGGCTTTATGTGCTATGGGAGTCTGAAATCCTTGCTGCTAGGATTCACTGTATATATACATAAATATAGTGTGTGTGTGTGTGTGTGCGCGTGCACACACACACACAGAGTATATGTATATGTATGTGCGTCTGTATACACACCGGACCTGTTTATCCCGAATTGGCCTTTTTAGTCACCAACGCGCTTGTACAAACTCCGTCCAGCAGTTCACCTACCTGGGAAGCATCATCTCCTCAGACGCCAAGATTGATAAAGAGATCGATCACAGACTGGCAAAGGCATATAGCGCATTCGGAAGGCTTCACAAAAGAGTCTGGAGTAACAAACACTTGAGGCGAACCACAAAAATCAGTGTGTATAGAGCCATTGTACTATCTATTCTCCTCTATGGGTCTGAAACATGGGTCACCTATCGCCAACACCTACGACTCCTTGAACGCTTTCATCTGCGCTGTTTACGCACAATTCTAAATATACACTGGACTGACTATGTGACAAATGTTGCTGTCCTTGAGCAAGCAGGGATCACCAGCATTGAGGCCATGCTATTGAGGACGCAGCTGCGCTGGGCAGGACATGTTTCTAAATAATAATAAATAAAAATTTTATTTATATACTGCCCTTCCTATGATCAGGGCGGTGCACAACAATCAAGACAAATACAATACATCTTAGATACAAATACAATAAAAGTATTAAAACCTATTAAAACCAGTATTCAAACCCAATCAACCAGGTGCCATTGCTGTCAGAGGGGGGGGGGAGAGGGTTAGCTGGAGCTTGTATCTGGGAATGCCAGTCGGAACAGGAAGGTCTTCAACTCCTTCCTGAACTGGGCCAGGGAGGTGGCCAAGCGGAGCTCTATGGGAGGCGTATTCCAGAGGGTCGGGGCGATGATGGAGTATGACCTCCTTGTTGTGGAGGCTAGTTTAGCCCCTGGAACCCTCAGTAGTTGCTGCCCAGATGTTTTGAGGGTGCGGGGCGGAATGTATGGGGAGAGGCGGTCCTCTAGGTATCCTGGGCCCAAGCCATGTAGGGCTTTATAGGTTATAACCAACACCTTGTATTGCGCCCGGAAGCGAATGGGCAGCCAATGCAGATCTTTAAGTACAGGTGTAATATGACTGGCCCTGGAAGTGCCAGTGACCAGTCTGGCTGCCATATTCTGTACCATCTGTAGCTTCTGGGTTTGGTACAAGGGTTGCCCCATGTAGAGCGCGTTGCAGAAGTCCAATCGAGAGGTTACCAGAGCATGTACTATCGTTTCAAGGTCCCCCTGGGCCAGGTATGGGCGCAGCTGGCGAATCAGCCGAAGCTGATAACAGGTGCTCTTGACCGTCGCATCCACCTGAGCTGTGAGGTGAAGCGACGAATCAAGAAGCACCCCCAGACTG
>NW_024814223.1:0-2393 GCF_019175285.1 Sceloporus undulatus
TAATAATAATAATAATAATAATAATAATAATAATAATAATAATAATATCCCACCTCTTCTTATGGATCGAGGCGGGTTACAGTAAAAAGAAATAAAAACACATAGCAGCACATAATCAAAAATACACACCCTAACCCTCCACCAACATCAAAATAAAACAATCAAGATTAAAATTAGTTATAAAACAATTAAAAGATGGGCAATTGGAGTAGAACAGCCGGGGCGGACGGGGTTATCTTTTAATGGGAGGTCAGTCTGGGACGGCCTGCCAGAAGACATTGGTCTTGACAGCCTTTTTAAAGGCGTCAAGGGTGGTAATGTGACGGATCTCCTCCAGCAGGTCATTCCTCAGTTTCGGAGCGGCCGATGAAAAGGTCCTCTGGGAAACCGCAGCCAACTTGGTCTTCTTTGGCTGGAGTAAATTCTTCCCAGAGGTCTTAAGTGTGTGGGGTGGATATAGGGAAGGAGGCATTCCCACAAGTAGACTGGACCCAAACCATGTAGGGCTTTAAAGGTGATAACCAACACCTTGTACTGCGCCCAATAGGGAGTCAGAGGTTTCTCATTAATAGGGTCACCACAAATCAAAGTTGACTTTATAGCACTTAACAACAACATGTGTGCAGCATGTATGCAGGCTGTCTCACTTGTAGTCTACACAAGAAGGCCTTGCTATGTTACTTGTACTCACTGAAAGCATGGAGAAAGCCAAACAAATTTGGAACAGATGATTAAGTAGAGCTGTCCGTTGGGAACTTACAGCTCCCTTGTTCCTACTGGTTGCTGGTCCATTCCTGGCATAATTCAAAATGCAGCTTGGGTCCAGGCTATATGAAGGACTTTATCTTCCTAGATGAGCCCACTCAGTCTCTCTAAGATGGTTTGGGAGGCTTTTCCCAGTCATGTTTGGTGGGAACAAGAGAGAGGGCCTTCCTGGTGGCTGCTAACAAGCTTGGGAGATCTCTCCTTAGGAAGCCTAGGATGGCTCCCTCCTTGCTCTTTGTCTTCTGGCAAATGAAAACTTTCCAATTTCTAGAGGCTTTGGGGAACTATCTGCAACTGGCTTCCAATGATGTCCTGTTGCATTTATTTATGTTCTACCTTTTAATGAAAATTTAAACGGTTTTAATTGTATATATTGTTTAATTGTTTTTGAACAATACCAAGAAGGGAACATTTGTCCCCCATATTGTTAGATTGCAACTCCCATCGGACCCATCCAGAAGAGCCAGTGATGAGGGATGATGGTATTTGTAGTCCATAAATAACTGGTAGGCCATATATTCCCCCTTTGGAGTTCTGTCCCCATGTCAACACTTTAGTTTTCAAAAGGAAAGTTGGCTGGCTGTTATGACTGCATTTGGGAACTTTGCTTTCCTTCTCCTTATCATTGCAGACTGCTGTTGGTCTCCATTTGGCATGAACAGGGTTTGAATACATGTTTGAGGAGCATGGAGTGCCAAGTGTCAGTCATTCTCAAATGACCAAATCCAATAAACTCTCCTTCTGCTCCATCGCACACAGACAGACGGTCCTTTTGGAGGTCCCATGACATGTGTCTTCCATTTCATGTGGGTAGGACAGGTCTTATGACGTCTTTATGGGATGGTGATTAGTATCTTCCATGAATATTACACTATGGCTGTCATGAGCAAGTGATGCTGCAATTACCAGGCAGGGATGGACATGCCGCCAAGGGACTTTTGTAGAAGTTATCAATATTGATATGAGAGCTTTTATTCATAATGATATTTTTATGCTTTCAACTTGGCTTCTGGGACAACCGACACAATTGTATTGGTACGAGGCTGAGAACATAGCCCCTTGTGCAATGAACAGGGAGGCATCTCTGAGCCGGGAGGCATGAGAATACTTCAGGCTCGATAGTTAGCTGGAGATATTTAATGCAGTTTTTCAGGTCCATAAAGTTAGAGCAAACATGGTGCTTCTAGCAGAACTTTCCTGAGGCTTCCATGTATTTTTAAACCTTCATTTGCCATTCCTTTTTTACCTTGTGAATAACATGATAACAAGGACAAACCGAGGAATATTCAACTGAGCAAAGATGCAATCTTCCTCAACAACATGGGGAGGTGGGATTCCCCTCTATGTATAAGTCGTAAATTAAGAAGCATTTCTTAATTTCATTCCATTGCTGAAGCTCTTCCCTCCATGGCATTCTTTCATTCCAGTTGCCATGTCATCTCTGCAGACTACTGATGTCTCAAAGGACTGTAGGATTCATAGTATCAACTATGGAAGAAGAAAAAATTGTTTCACTTACTGACATTTCTATGAATATGTTCATTATTTATTTCTTTTGGTACCACTTCATGGTATATGTTACTCGTTCCGCTCTCATTCCTTCCCAAAGTTCTTTCCTTTTGGAAAAA
>NW_024814224.1:0-2393 GCF_019175285.1 Sceloporus undulatus
ACTTTATCTCTCCTGGCTCTGTCCTGTGGAATCCTGGGAATTTTAGTTTGTTGTGGCATGAGAGCTCTCTGGCAGAGAAGGCTAAGTGTCCCAAAGGTAGAATCCCAGGATTCCATAGCACTGAGTGGTTAAAGCAGTTTCAAAGTGACTTATTTCTATAGTGCAGATGCAGCCTTCTTGGGAAAGGGGCGGATGATGGGGAAAAGCACTGGGGAACTCTGGAGGTTTCAGCAGGTTATTTATTTGTTTATTTATTTGTGATGCCCTCATTTCACATCTAGCTACAGGGACATAACCAGGGCCCTCTCCAATTCCCCATCCTCTAATCCCCCACCACAATAAGAAGGCATGGAGTATAGGGGAGCTGTGTAGGGGAGCTGCAGTGAATCTATCCTAGGTCCAGGGGGCTTTGTTTGGTGCACAGGGAGGAAGGGGATGCCCACCTCTGCATTATCCCAACGGAGGCATGTGTCACCTGCGTATGTCACCAGCAGGATGCTATTCTCTGTGTCTTTGAGTGCTGCAAGGTTTCTTGCCAAGTTAATCCTAACCCTGCTCTCTTTTCTCAGGACCTTCATCTCTGCTTCCTTCTACACGCCTTTGGACCTCTCTTGCTGGAAGTGATCCAAGTGCAAGACCACCAGGACCCCTGCCCACCTGATGGCCGACACAGAGGCCAAGCGGAGGGAGTTGGGCTCTAAAAGAAACAGTCTGTGGAGGTTCAAGAATTCTTTGGTGAGTTGAAGTTCTTGACTATTAATTTTCATCTGTGCCAGTGCTGGGCCAGTTCATGAAAGCAAGCGGAAAACATATTCTCCCAATATGGCAGAGACAGTCCTGGTTAACCCTCTGTCGCCCCACTTTTTCAGGGGCTTTTAAAAATGTCCTGGTTGTTCTCTTCTCCTCCCATTTTCCCCCTTCTCAGCTCACTTCAGTTCCTGAGAGCCATTCAGTTTGCACCCCATCAACTCAAAAGTGGGGAGAAGAGAGGAAAGACGGAGGCAGGATATTGCCCTTCCCAGGAGGCTGAAGCTAAAGCAAACTGCTGTGCCCTTCCTCATATGTGTGACCTTCCTCATCAACAACTTTGGCCATCCTCACCGCCTTCTGGATTGCTTGTCCACATGTGTCTTGCTTTCCCCATCTCTGCAATGTTGGAGGATATGGGGGGAACATCTCTGGATCTAAATATGGGATAGCCCCAGTGGCACTCAATCCCAGTGTGCTCTCCAAAACTGTTATTAAAAATGACGTTTGCCTCTGAAATGTGGCAAGAAATTTCTAAATGCACTGTAAGTCTTTGGTGGCTAAATGTTCTGTATGTGTTGGGATAGTGAGTATCCTAATACATCTTCAGTATCCCAGCAATGGCCTAAATTATATTGTTTATGATATTAGAATCATAGAGTTGGAAGAGACCACAAGGGCCATCCAGTCCAACCCCCTGCCATGCAGGAACTCTCAATCAAAGCATACACGTCAGATGGCCATACAGCCTCATCCTAAAGACCTCCAAGGAAGGAGACGCCACTGCATTCTGAGGAAGGAGTGTGTTCCACTGTCAAACAGACCTTACTGTCAGGATGTTCCTCCTAATGTTGAGGTGGAATCTCTTTTCCTGGATCTTGCATCCATTGTTCCGGATCCTGTTTTCTGGAGAAGCAGAAAACAAGCTTGCTCCCTCCTCAATATGGCATCCCTTCAAATATTTAAACAGGGCTATCATATCACCTCTTAACCTTGCCTTCTCCTGGCTAAACATGTCCAGCTCCCTAAGTATATTATATTGAAAGGATTTGAGACAAACTGGATTTGAAAGGCAGCAGGTTTTTGCTTGCTAACATAATTTAAAGTTTATTTCCTGGACTGAATTCTGAAGTGATGAAATAATATTTGTATGCACCATGCGATTTCCTCCCCTTTTCCTTAGTCACTCTCTGGATGAGGGCTGTTTTCTGTTGCAGGTGACCTTTGCGGATGTGGCAGTATATTTTACTGAGGATGAATGGAATCTGTTGACGAAGAAGCAGAGACTTATGTACAATTGTGTAATGATGGAGAATTATGAGAATGTGGCTTCTGTGGGTAAGGAATCTGAATCCATTGTCCTCTCTATGAAGACTGAGGTCCCTTTTATGCTTAATTATCCTGGTGTTATGATTCCCCTAGAGTTATAGAATCATTTCCAAACACCATCCAGCCTCTGTTTAAAGACCTCCAAGGAAGAGGACTCCACAAAACTAAGGAAGTTGCACTGTCAAAGAGGTCTTACTGTCGCTCCTCAAAGGGCTTGATGGTTTCAAGATCCTTCACCACTTTGGCTGCCTTCCTCTGGGCATGTTCCAACTTGACAACATCCTTTTTAAATTGTGGGGCCCTGAACTGGACACAGG
>NW_024814225.1:0-2393 GCF_019175285.1 Sceloporus undulatus
AGAGAGTCCTGCTTACTCCTCTGTCACCTCATTTTTTCAGGGCCTTTTAAAATGTCCTATTTCACTCTCCTCCTCCCACTTTCCCCCTTCTCCTCAGGTCAGTTCAGTTGCTGCAAAACGTGTTCCAAGTTCAAAAGAATGTACATCCCATCAACGTAAAAGAGGGGAGAGGGGAGGAGGGAAGGGGGGCAGGGTCTTGCCCTTGCCAAGAGTCAGAGGCAAAATCAAACTTCTGTACCCTTGGTCCCTTGTGTGATCTTTATCATTAACAACTTTAGCCATCTGGACCCCCTTCTGGTGTTGCTTATCCACATGTGTCTTGCTTTCCCAATCTGTGAAATGCTGGGGGATATGGAAGAATATCTCTGGACTTAAATTGAGGGTGGGCCCAGTGGACCTCAACCACAAAGTACTCCACAGAACTGTTTTCTAAAAATGAAATTTGCCTCTGAAATTAGGTAAGACATGGCTAAATGCACTATAATTCATTGGTGAGTAAATGTACTATACATATTGGGATAGTCAGTATCCTAATCAATCTATAATATTCCAGAAATGGCTTAAATTATATTGTTTATTACATTGTATATTATATTGAAAGGATCTGAGACAAACTGGATCTCAAAGGCTGTAGCTTTTTGCTTTCTTGCAGAATTTAAAGTTTATTTCTTGAACTGAATTCTGAGTTGTTGAAATAATATTTGCAATGCACCATGTGCTTTCCTCCCCTTTTGCGTAGTCAGTCTCTGGATGAGGGCTATTTTCTGTTGCAGGTGACCTTTGCGGATGTGGCAGTATATTTCACTGAGGAGGAATGGAAACTGTTGACGAAGAAGCAGAAACTGATGTACAGTTCTGTGATGCTGGAGAATTATGAGAATGTGGCCTCTGTGGGTAAGGAACCTGAATCCATTGCACTTCCTATGAAGGCTGAGGGCCCTTTCATAATTTACTGTCAGACTGTTATGATTCCACTTTAGAATGATAGAATCAAAGAGTTGAAATAGACCACAAGGACCATCTGGTTCAATCTTCTGCCATGCAGGAATAGACATTGAAAGCATCCCCAAGAGATGGCCATCCAGCCTCTGTTTAAAGACCTCCAAAGAAAGAGACTCCACCAAACTCTGAGGGAGTATATTCCACTGTTGAAGAGCTCTTACTGTGAGGAAGTTCCTCCTAAAGTTTTAGTGGAGCCTCTTATCCCTGTGGCTTGCATCAATTGTTCCATGTCCTTTTCTCTGGAGTAGCAGAAAGCAAGCCTGCTCCATCCTGAATATGACATCTCTTCAAATACTTGAACAGGGCTGTCATATCCACTCTTAACTTCCTCTTCTCCAATAAGGCTGAGCTGAAAACCATATTGTTTAGGGAAGCGTTCTCAGGGAATTTGTGATTGTCATCTGGCTGTCTGATAATATTTGATGTGATGTGATTTGTTTTATATTTGATGTTTTTGTTTTTTCTTTTCTATATGGTAATTTTATCTATTCCTCTTTTTAATTGTTATTATCTTAGAGTCTTCGCCTTGGGCAGGCTTTTATATACTCTTTAATTTTACCGACTTTGTACAGCGCTGTGTATAATTACAGCGCTTTAGAAATAAAGTTTAATAATAATAATAATAATAATAATAATCCAAGCTAAACATACCCAGCTCCCTAAGTCATTCCTCAGAGAGCATGGTTTCCAGGCTGTTCACCATTTTGGTTTCCTTCCTCTGGACATGCTCCAGTTTCTCAACATCTGTTTGAATTGTGGTGCCCAGAACTGAACACAGGATTATTGCAAGTGAGCCCTGACCAAAAGAGAATAGAGTGGAACTATTACTTCCCTTGATCTTGACACTATACTCCTATTGATACAGCCTAGGATCACATTGGCCTTTTTATCTGCTGCATCACATTGTTGACACATGTTCAACTTGTGCTCGACTACAATTCCTAGTTCCCTTTCACATGTAATTAAATTGTCATAACAACTTCCTGTGGAATCTTGGAATTTCTAGTTTTAGTGAGGCACTATTGTTCTCCACTTTGTAAGGATTCTCAATATCCAATCCTAAACTGCCAATTCTGGAATTTTGTGGGAAGGAGCCATGGAGATTAATGCTTTTTGCCCCTTAATGGTCCTCAGCCCATTCCTGAGCATGTTTCCTGGCTTTTGTCACCCCTCTTCCAGCTTTTTGAGGCTCTGGAATGTTCTCCACTTTGTAAGGATTACTGAAATTGGTGGTTGGGAGCAAAAACTGAGGGTTCAGAAAGGTTTATATCACTTTAGAATATTTCCTGTGTGGGGAAAGAATGGTGTGAAATGAATTGAATGCAGTGGTGTTCGATGAAAATACCTCAGACAAAAGGGATTAGCACACCGCCTCTCAGGCCTTGTTGGCT
>NW_024814226.1:0-1154 GCF_019175285.1 Sceloporus undulatus
TATGATGGTTTGCCTTCCTTTTTCAGGGACCCTCTGGTGAAAAACTTTTTAAAAGGGTGCAATAACCTCTACCCCCAGGTTTCTCTCTCGGCCCCGGCTTGGAGCTTGGAGGTTGTGTTGGCTGCCCTCCAATCCAAGCCCTTTGAGCCCTTGGCCACAACGGACTTGAGACTTTTAACTTGGAAGACAGTCTTCCTGGTGGCCATCACATCGGCTCGCAGGGCAGGAGAACTTTGTGCCCTACGCAGGGATGAACCTTTCCTCCGGTTCCACAAGGACAAGGTGGTACTCCGGACTGATATCACCTTCCTCCCTAAGGTGGTCTCCCTTTTTCACATGTGTCAGGACATTGTGTTACCGACCCTGGCTTTGAACCCTTCAACTATGGAGGAACGCAGCCTCCATATGCTGGACGTTAGGAGAGCCTTGGCTTTCTATTTGGACAGGACTATGGCTTCGAGCCGTTCCGAAAGACTTTTCCAGTGTTATTCGGAACCAAGAAAGGGTTTGCCGGTGTCACCCCAGAGACTCTCGAAATGGGTGGCTAATACCATCCGCCTTTGTTATGAACTGTCGGGAAAACCGATACCGGCCAAGGTCCGCTCGCATGCGACCAGGGCGGTTGCAGCATCCTCTGCCTTTCTGGCTGGCATTCCTTTAGATGATGTTTGCAAGGCTGCTGTTTGGTCCCAGCCATTGACTTTTATAAAACATTATAGACTGGACACCAGGGCAATCCGGGACGCAGCCTTTGGGAGGGCTGTCTTGGTTTCTGGTTTGCATTAATGATTTATCTTGTGTGTTGTGCCTTTGAATTGGTCTATAATGTGCTCACTTGTGTTCGCTTCCAGGGAGATTGGTCTTGCATGACCTTACAATTTCTCCTCAGGTTCTGCAGAGTTATGATTCGCTGTAACTGTGGGTTATGCTTGCACAATGCCTTAGGGTTTGGTCGTGCGTGACCTTACATGCCCTCCTTATGCTTTATAGATTATGTCTGCATTGAGTGTTGTGCAAAAAACAGGACTGACTCTTTATGGTTCACAGTTTATTGTTATAATAAATTTACTTTTGGTTTACCATAGCTTGGGTTTCAGGACACTCCCTCCGCCGTATACCTAAGCTTGTCAGTCTAAACCCATTTGTATGATTCG
>NW_024814226.1:1254-2393 GCF_019175285.1 Sceloporus undulatus
GCGCAGTAAAACCCATTTGTATGAATTCGCAGATGACCACTCGAAGAAATACCGTTACAGGTGAGTAACCTGTCCAAGTGTAGATTTAATGAAGTCTCATTGATTCAAAGGGTCTACCTAACTAAATTTCCAGTTGGATGTAGATTATTGTACACAGCTGACATTTGAATGTGGAACATGCCAGATCACTATGTGAGCTGAGGTACTGTGATCTTCTACCTTGGAACATTAACAGCAATTCCAGTGCAGAGGTTGGATTTTGTACTGTAACATGATGTGTTCTGTACTCTTCAACACTACCTGCTTTCTTCTGCATTACTTTGTTTTCTTCATCTGTGATATTTTCCCCCATGTCATAAAGTTATTTTAGTAGTGTGCTATAAATGAAAACAAAAGCAATTTAGATTTTAAAAAGACGAACACAAAGCAAAAGGATCCTTTAAAAAAGGAGAAACAAAATTAAGAGCAGCACCAAAATTAAAACACAGGTTTTAAAAATGAGAGACTGAGACAGCACAAGTTATTCAAAAGGCTATGAGCATAGGGTGGTCTTCACCTGGTGCTGATAAATGAAATAGGAATGGCTCTTGAATAATCTCTTTCAGAAGGCTGTCCCTTAAGTGGGGTGTCACTAATCAAAAAGACCTTTTGCCTGGTAGTCATTCAGTGGGACATCTGGATATCTGATTTTACTATTTGTGTAAATGTATTTTGAGATCAGGGTTTGAATCCACATTTAGCCATGGAAACCCATTGGGTGACCTTGGGAAAGTAACACTTTTTCAGCCTCAGAAGATGGCAACGGCGACCCCTCTCTGAAGAAACTGGCCAAGAAAACCCCATGATAGGTTCATCTTAGGGCCACCATAAGTCAGAAATGACTTGAAGGCCCTCAAAAACAGCATAGGAGAAGATAATTCAGGTAACCTGGTCCGAGGTTGTATAGGACTTTGAGGTTAAAACACTTTAAACTGTGCTCAAGGGCAAACCAGGAATTGGCACAGCTGGCAGAGCACATGTGGACTGTGGTCAAGCTACCAATCTCAATAAGTAATTAGTGGCCCTGTTTTGGATCAGATGCAGTTTCTGAACCATTCTTCAAGGCAAATCCACCTACAACATAGGGCAACTAAGAGGCT
>NW_024814227.1:0-2393 GCF_019175285.1 Sceloporus undulatus
TTGGAATTGGTAGCTAAGAACTGTCTATTAACGGCTAAAACAGTAATTGCAATTTTTGAACAACTGACAAGTATAAATCAGAAAATAGATGGGATAAAAGACTTACTAGAGAAATCTAAAGCTAAGCCTACACCTAAACAAACCCCCAAATATGAGAATGCAAAGGAAGCAATCGATCGCCCCAAATCCAAACTTCAACTATATAAACTGGTGAAACCCAATCCACTACAAAAGGTATATACCAAAGATAATTTAATCATGCAGGAAAATAAGATTGGTTTGCAAATAGTAAATAATTCATATAACAACGGCAGATGGCGTAATAAAAGAATGACACTCCAATCACTGTCTGCCCTTCTACAACGAAAGGTGTACGCCGGTGAGCTCCTTGAAATTTTCTGGCTGCCATCTTGGAATGGTACCATGAGAATTGTACTGACTTTTAGGAACTCATTTGTCCCAACTTTGATTTTTTGACAACAAAAGGCTGTTAAATAGATTTGCAATCATTCCAACGAGAATACTATGTAACACCAATGTCCGACCACTGCTGAAAACCACAATGAGAACGGAGACGGATAGTAAGGGAGTTACCAGCAGAGAGGAAAATAACAGAAATAAACAAATCCCCGCTAATGCATTAGATGACGAAGAGGAAATTATTCAACTTTTTAACTCAATCTCTCCCGAAGAACAGCAATGCATCTTGTACAAGATAGAAAATGTTAAGTCAACATTAAGCTCTATAGCAGTTGCAACTAAATCCATCAATGAACTGTTACCTTCCACCTGCCCAGCATCTGATCCACTGACTTCACCTAAAAAGGATCCCAAAAGATCTGCCGATTGCTCTGAGGAACCCCTGATAGCGCTGATGTGTGGAACCCCTAGACACCCCTCACTTAGTACAGCTGATAATACCTTCCCACTAATACACCTATCTCCCAATTGTAAGATGAATCTGCTCGACAAATCAATAACACCGTTACCATCATCTAGACACTCAACAACGCCTATAAATAAGAAAAGGAGAAGATCCAGCTCTACGAGCGGGACAAAAGACATCGAGCCAACTGCTAATATAACTGACTGACAAATAACATCACCGGCCCCCACCTTATTAACTTTGATCTCTTGGAATATTGCTGGATGGAAATCTAGAAGCAAAGATCCTTCTTTCATGGCTTTTATTATCAAACATGACATCATTTTACTCCAGGAAACCTGGTTAGCAGAAGAACTGTATATTGAGGGCTATAAATCTATTGTATTGGATGCAACACCAGGTAAAGGCCATGGAAGGCTTTGTGGAGGATTGGGTATTTTAATATCCACCTCATTACAAACACAGATATTTAAAATAGCCACCTTAGACCAATATGCCTTAGCAATAGTACTACAATTTAAGAATCATCTTATATGCCTGATAAATGTTTATATACCACCTTTGCAAGGGCATGTTAAGATAAAAGAGGTCTGGGACAAATTGAGAGGCTTTGTTAAAAACATCACTATCACTACACCGGTAACCAAACTTATTCTGGTGGGAGATTTCAACGCAAGAATTGGTGCAAATGATGCTACATTATTCTCCAAATTTAACTGTCAATCATTACCATCATTAATTATCCACCCATTGTTACGTCGCCAGTCTAAGGATACGGTCTGTGATTTCAGAGGTCTGTGTCTGGCAAAAGTCTTTGAGGAGTTAAACCTAGTTATTTTGAACGGCTCCACAAATGACGACTATCCGGCAGAATACACCCATTGGATGGGCAATAGACCTTCAGTATTGGACTATATAGGAATCTCGCAAGAACTAATTCCATTTATACAAAAAAATTTTATTGCTGTTCGCCCTGAAAGCGATCACTTTCCGGTGCAGTTAAGTTTAAAGCCTTTCGACTGCTTGTTCCTGCCTGTTTGTCCAAATCCGGTTCAATCTGATGAAATTCATATCACACGGATTAAATGGTCTCCACACATAGCCGAGGCCCTCACAAAATTTTTCGATAGTGATGCAGTGGGAAGTCTCTATAAAGATATAGTAGAAGGCAAAGCGGATACCAATATACTGTTAGGCTTTAATAATTTAACAAGCTTAATTAGAACATTTCTATCTGATCCCAAAAACAGTGTCAATAGATATAAAACAAAAGATCAGGGAAGTTGGTTTGATGCAGATTGTAAAAAGGCGTGGACATCACTGAAAGATCAATTTAAACAATACAAACTGAATCCATCAAAATGTTCCCTGCCTGACCTTATGAAGCAAAAGGTGCACTATAAACAATTACTTAGAGAGAAAAAAAAGAAGGCTGCTCAAGCCTCCTGGGACAGACTAATAACAGCCGCTAGGATTAAGAATTCTACTCCCTTTTGGAAAGAGGTTG
>NW_024814228.1:0-2393 GCF_019175285.1 Sceloporus undulatus
AAAGGAAATAGCCCATTATAGTGTTATCACAGCAACTCAGTGTGCTATAGCAGATAAGTGAGAAAGGCAAATTTACTGGTACAAATAATTACAAGAAGGAATCAATACAAAACAGCAATAACCATAGTTCAGTTATCAAAGCTGTGTTTCTTTGAAATTAAGAATTATGAATGACCTTTTTTTATGCAACAGAATTTTCTTTTCTCTTCTGTGCAACTCCTCCACAAAGGCAACTCAGACCTCTACACCAGTTCATGAAGAGGCAACAGGGGAATTGAGGATGAGCCTTGCAAATGCTGTCTGCTGCACTGACAGACTGATGCTATAACAGGACAGATGCCTGTGTCTGCAGCTATACACCAGTGAAGGTGATGCCTGGATATTACAAGCATCACCTACACTACAGAATAATGCAGTTTGACACTGCTTTAACTGCCATGTCTTAATGCTATGGAATTCTGGGATTTGTAGTTTTGTGAGAAATTTAGACTTCTCTTATTAGAGAACTCTGGTGCCAGTACAAACTACAAATTCCAGAATTCCACAATATTGAGCCATGGAAGTTAAAGTAGTGTCAAACCGCATTATTTCTGCAGTAAAGGTGGACAATGTGAGACCTTCCAGAGGTTACTGGACTGCACCTCCCATCAGTTCATCCCAGTTTAGACAACAGAAAGCGGGTAGGATGATGCAGTCCAACACTTAAAGAACCATATATTCCCTATTCTTAACATAAACAAAGGCAAATAAAATTATCAGAAGGATCTTTGCTAAGACAAAAACCTGTAAAAACATGGACTTTTAAGCTCAAAACAAAAATGAGTGAAGGGGACCATTAAGTTGATAAAAATGTGATTAATGTAGTACATAAATAAAAGCAAAATATTCACCTTATGCAAAAGTTAATATGTAGGATGTCATTACTAGCTATTGGTTCTTGAAATAATGCTGCACTAATAATTATCCTATTACTTTTAGTTACTTTAAAAATACATTTAAAATACAAAAATGGCCCAAAATTGTTCAAAATGGCTCCCAAAAGTAGCATTACAGAGGATGACATGTAAACCATGCTCTTTTACACTTTTAGAAAATAATAATAATTGCTTTTAAATAATTATAAATTCTTAAATTACTTTGTAACAGTAGCACTTGTGGTAATGTTATTACCCTAGTACTGTTTTGCAGGCTGCACCTTTCTTTGGAATATATGAGGTCTAAACTCTGACAAAGGCCAGCACTGGGAAGGGGGGCTGGGATGATCAGCATTCTGAATCACACAAATTGTTCAGTTCCTTGTCATGAACTGACAGGGGATTTGTAAATTATAAACCATTTGTCATATTCTACCCATTAACAACTTTCACTTGTATCTAATGTCTATATTTAAGGACAAAAAAAATCTCCTTTGGAGCTAGGAGCTTTTTGAAGCTTTTGAATGCCCAGCTGTTTACCTTTCTGGGCCTTTCACTGTGTTTCTCTTTGAAATGGTTTTTAACTGCTCTGCTAGAGGGGTTGAGGCTAAATGACTTCAGCAAAAATTTGTTTTAAAGGTATTTGAAATCTGGGATTGTGTTGGAAAAGCAGGAGAGGAAATAACAGAGACGTACTCATTTGTGTAAGCATTAAACACTTCAAGCACAAATTGAGTATCTTGGCTCTAGGAGCGAACACCAGTACTGTACCAAATATACCTCATACAGGTATATTTTCATACTGGTACAGTACTGGTGTTTGCTCCTAGAGAGCAAGATACTGAATTTGAGTTTGACGTGCTTAATGCTTACACAAATAAGTATGTCTCAGTTATTTCCCCTCCTGCTTTTCCAACACAATCACAGACTTCATGTATCTGTAAGACAGATTTTTGCTCAGAATCAATAAAAAATTAGTGTTTGAAATGAAACAATTTATCATAAAAGAGTAAAAGCCATAAAAGGCATTATATGAAATTTCAAAGTCATTTCTTTTCTCACTCCAGCTCCAAACCCCAATATAATGCTCACATTTTGCAAAATCACACCTGGGGTGAGACAATTGGGTATACTGGGTTAGATAGCTTCCATACCTGCCAGGATCCAGGAGGATGTAATGTAAATGTCAGACACTTATCTCTTTTAGGGCTGCTGCTCATTTCTCCCTTGCTGACAAGAAGCTCAAAGGAAACAGTGAGTCAGAGTTACTCCATGGAGACTGCACTACCTCTCTCTTAGCACAGCTAGCCATTATCACCATGCATTTCTAGTGTCTGGGGACAAAATGCAATAGTAAGAGCTCCTCTCTGGAGCTAATGCACCATTAATCACCTCAGATTCCTCCATCAAACAACATATTCCATTGAGTTGTCACACACACACACACACACACACACACACACACACACACACACACAC
>NW_024814229.1:0-2393 GCF_019175285.1 Sceloporus undulatus
TTTTAAGGAAAGCCATTATTCGGAGGGTAAAAACAAGACATGGGTGCGTCTACGCTTTTAAAACCGACTTAGGCTGTATCTGCACTGCAGAAATAATCCAGTTTTAAAGTGTGTTAACTCTTCTGGTTCCATCCTATGGAATCCTGGGATTTGTAGTTTGTTGTGGCATGAGAGCTTTCTGGCAGAGAAGGCTAAGTGTCCAAAGGTAAAATCCCAGGATTCCATAGCACTGAGCCGTTAAAGCAGTGTCAAAGTGCCATATTTCTGCAGTGTGGATGCAGCCTTCTTGGGAATGGGGATGGTGCTGGGTGTAAGCACTGGGGACCTCTGGAGGTTTCAGCAGATGATTTATTGATTTATGATGCCCTCTTTCACATCTAGATATGGGGACATAACCTGGGACCTCTCCAATTCCCCATCCCCTGATCCCCCACCACTCTAAGAAGACATGGAGTATCTGTTGTGTAGGGGAGCTGCAGTGAATCTATGCTAGGTCCAGGGGACTTTGTTTGGTGCAGAGGGAAGAAGGGGATGCCCATCTCTGCATCTGCCCAAAAGAGGCATATGTCACCTGCGTATCTCACCAGCAGAATGCTGTTCTCAGTGTCTTTGAGTGCTGCAGGGTTTCTTGCCAAGCCAATACTAACCCTGGTCCCTTTTCTCAGGAACTCCATCTCGGGCTCCTTGTACACAGCTTTGGGGCCTCTCTTCCTGGAAGTGACCAAGTGCAAGACCACCAGGACCCCCTGCCCACCTGATGGCTGACACAGAGGCCAAGCGGAGGGAGTTGGGCTCCAACAGAAAGAGGCTGCCGAGATACAACAGCTTTTCGGTGAGTCACTATCCTATTAGCTTCATCTGTGTCACTGCTGGACAAGTTTGTGAAAAGAAGCAAATAAAATACAGTCAGCCCTTCTTATACACGGATTTTTTTATACACGGATGTAAGCATACACGGATTGAAAATGTCCCCAAAAAGTATAAATTTACCTTGATTTTCCATTTTTTATAAGGGACACCATTTTACTATGTCATTTTATGTAATGGGGCTTCAGCATACATGGATTTTGTTATACACGGGGGAACTTGGAACCAAACCCCAGCGTATAACAAGGGTCCACTGTACTGTCAGAGTTTGGCAGAGACAGTCCTGGTTAATCCTCTGTCACCCTACTTATTCAGGGGCTTTTAAAAATGTCCCAGTTGGTCTATCCTCCTCCCACTTTCCCCTTTCTCAGCTCACTTCAGTTCAGCTCAAAAGTGGGGAGAGGAGAGGAAAGAAGGAGACAGGATATGGCCCTTCCCAGGAGGCTGAACCAGAAGGAAACTGCTGTGCCTTTCCTAGCTTGTGTGATCTTCCTCATAAACAACTTTGGCCATCTTCACTGCCTTCTGGGTTGCTTGTCCACATGTGTCTTGTTTTCCAATCTGTGAAATGCTGGGGGATATGGGAGAACATCTCTGGATCTAAATATGGGGTGGGCCCAGTGGCCCTCAAGCCCAGAGTGCTCCCCAGAACTGCTTTATAAAAATGACATTTGCCTCCGAAATCTGGCAAGAAATGTCTAAATGCACCATAATTCTTTGGTGGCTAAATGTACTGTATGTGTTGGGATAGTCAGTATCCTAATCCATCATCAGTATCCCAGCCATGGCATAAATTATATTCTTGATTATATTGCATATTATAGTGAAAAGATTCGAGACAAACTGAGTCTCAACAGCAGTAGCTTTTTTCTTGCGGACAGCATTTAAAGTTTATTTCCTGGACTGAATTCTAAAGTGATCAAATAATATTTGGATGCACCATGTGCTTTCCTCCCCTTTTGCTTAGTCACTCTCTGGATGAGGGCTATTTTCTGTTGCAGGTGACCTTTGCAGATGTGGCAATATATTTCACTGAGGAGGAATGGAAACTGTTGACGAAGAAGCAGCAAATTATGTACAGTTCTGTAATGATGGAGAATTATGAGAATGTGGCCTCTGTGGGTAAGTAACTGGAATCCACTAGCATTATAAAATCATAGAGTTGGACTAGGCCACAAGGGCCATCCAGTTCAACCCACTTCTGCCATGCAGGAATACGCATTCCAAGCACCATCCAGGCTCTGTTTAAAGACCTCCAAAGAAGAGGACTCCACCAAACTCTAAGGGAGTATATTCCACTGTCAAAGAGCTCTTACTGTCCCAAGGTTCTTCCTAATGTTTAGGTGGAACCTCTTTCTCTGTCGTTTGCAGCCATTGTGGTGTCTCTTTTTCTCTGTAGCAGCAAAAAGCAAGCTTGCTCCATACTCAATGCCACCCTTTCCAATATTTGAACATGGATATCATATCCACTCTTAACTTTTTTTTCTCCAGGGTAAACATACCCAGCTCTCTAAGCCGCTCCCCAT
>NW_024814230.1:0-2393 GCF_019175285.1 Sceloporus undulatus
AGATATGTAAAAGTAAAAATTTTATGTTATTGGTAAGGTATGTGATACACAGTATTACTATTACATATCTACGAAGATGTATGTACATTTTGATTTTTATCTTTTATGAAAATTGAATAAAGAATATTGGGGAGGAAAACAGCAAAGATACATGCATAGAACATAATGGAGTGAATGAGCGCTAGCTGTGAAGACAAAGAAAGAGAAGTAATTTTGGGGTGATCTATTCTGCCTCCTTTGGATTCTACTATTCTTTCAGAAAGGGTTTTTCTCTTTTAATTTCCTGTCTGGTATTAACTCGTAAGGTTTCTCCTTTTTCCCTGGCAGCAATGAAGATTGGGCTAGATATATTTCCTATATTGCTGTTGATTGCTTTGAGGACGCCCTCATTTAGTGATAGTTTTGTTGTCTATATTTTAACCGAACTGAATTTTAAACCTTTTACATGCAAGATTATTATGTAATTTACTTGTGTTGTACTTTTATTATGCTGTTCCTACAGCTGTATTGTATTTTAACATTTTGTATGCAAATGGCCTTTGGTCTAAGTATTAATAACTGATTGATTGCTAATGTTATAATTGCAAGGCTTAATTGATTTGTTGCTCCAAATGGCAAAGATTGCAGAGGAATCACTCTCTACTCTGCATCCTCCATCTGGCTAGAAACAAGGAGGCTAAATTACATCTTCTTCATCCTGTCTCTCCAAGGAAGAGGAAAAGAATATGTTTCTCAGTTCCCAATGATCTGGGAATAGCTTGTTAAAAATGTCAGTCTTCATTTCCACACAGGAAAATATATTGTGAATATTTGAATGACAAGCTGAAGGCAACTGTGGTTGGTACTTTATGCATTAGGCTGAATGACGTTGCTAGAGGCCCTGCCCCAGGAGCTAGGATTTAGCTCCCAAACCTCAGGTCTTGGGACGATTCAAGGAGAGCTTATGGGAGCCAATGGGGGACATTGCCTTCTCCTCCTGATGGCTTTCCTGCATTCTTTTGAGAGGCTTGAAGACAACACAAGGTAAGTTCATTTAGTAATTCTGGAGGAGAGAGTTCAACTGAAAATCAACCCTTGGATGGGATGGGTTGGGAATGAAGGACTCAGGCTCTTAGACGTTTCCTGACTGCTTTTACTTTCCCAGTGAGAGTGGGTTTGCTCTTCATTGGAATCCTATTCTTGGGGTTTACAGACAAGAGAGTCTTCTTAAAGACTAAGGGTTTTTTCCAAAATCCTTCTGCTTCTCCCTCCCAGAGGACATGGCTTCCCTTTGACATCTAGCTATGATGCTTATTACTACACAAAGATTTCCCCATCTTCCTTCTTGAAATGGTTCTGGTTCTGGAGGGAGAAAACCAGCCCTTCTTTCCACAAAATGTTGGCCAGCCTTGCTCCAAGATGCCGTGACAGTCCCTGGTGTAGAGAGGCCTGTGGGGAGGATGGCATGGACCCACGGAGGGTGGATTTCCCCACTGTCTCTTGGCTAAAGAGAGCCTCCGTGTCGAGAGGCAAGCGGCCCTTTCCCTCTGAATCCCAGCTGCCCAGGAGGAGAGCTACCTCAGCAGAGGAAGGCTCTCCCTTTGGAGCAATGGAAAGGCATTTCTTGGCCTGGCTCTTCCTGGGAAAAGGAGACATAATAATAATATAATAAATTTTTATTTATATACCGCCCTGTGGCGAACCAATCCGGGCGGTTTACAACATTAAAATAACATACAGCATAAAAACAATATATTTCCCTCCCCCCTTAAAAAGTTATTAAACAACATATCTAATTTAAAACCACAATAACTAGAATATAATAAATAATAAATATATGCCCCACAGTTGCTGTCTGAGAGTGGGTTGTCCCTCTACCAGATAAGTCTTTTTGTGCTGCTAACAGCAGCAGGGAAATGCAGTCTGAATCAGGGTCATTGGAGGGAGGAGTAGAGGCTTTCATCTCTTTTGCCTCCCAGAGGACTTGAAACACAGGCTGTTTTTTCAGTGCTGTTCACCACATGGAAACAGCAGTCTGTTTCTCATCTCTGACTCTCGTCTGATCAGTTCATGGAAGAGAAATTTTGGAGGCATTTTGGGTTCCAGCAAGCCCCATAGAGTAGAGAGAACATTCTCTTGTGTGGCTAATTTTGTTGGGGGCTGGGAGAAGAGAAGTTTTAAACTCTTTCCCTTTTCCACTTATCCTGCCCTATTCAAGCAAAGAGCAGGAGCCCATGAGATATAAAGTTGCAGTACAGGCCAGTCAGTTCAGCACCTAGGAGAGTTCCAAGTGAAACACCTTGTTTAGGCAAGATCTCAAGCTCAGCTAGGCCTTTTATAATTATAATTATAAAAATAATTAGGGAGCCCTGGTGGCGCAGTGGTTAAATGCCTGTACTGCAGCCATTCACTCG
>NW_024814231.1:0-2393 GCF_019175285.1 Sceloporus undulatus
ATAAATCTCGTCCCCTTCTTTAACCCTTGAAAAGATCCTTTTCTCCTTTTCCTTTTTAATTTTCCATGCTAACCATTTGCCAGGTTTATTAGCATTCTCAAAGTGTTTCTGTTTGATGTGTCTTAATTTTTTCTCCTGGTCTTCTATTAGCCATCTGGATATTTCCTTTTGAATCTTCTTAAACTGTTGTTGAATCATTTTGTTTTGGGGGTTTTCTTTAAGTAATTCTTCCTTATCCTTTAACTTTTCCTGTAGTTCTTTCCAATTCTTTTCTCTAAACATCTTGTCCACCTCAAGGAGAAAAGGTTCATTATCTAGGTCCATAAATTCAGCCAAGGCTGGTATTTTCCTTTTATATAGATCTTCGTCCTTCTGATCGGAAAGACCTCTTATTCTAAGACATCACTCCCTAAATCTTTGCTCTAATTTAATTCTTTCTGCTGCGTCTTCAGTATGTTCTTTTGTTAATCTCTCTATCTCTTTTCCCAAATTTTTATTTTCTTTCTCCAGGAAAGTCAGTCTTTCCCTGATTTGTGTTAATTCTGATGTTATCTTTTCCAGAGAGTATTTATGTTAAGCAACAGGTGGACATTAAACCAACAGAATCCCCAGACTCTCCCTAGTCTTTAAGCTGAGGCAAATACATCCAATGTGGTTCATCTTATGGATAGGTATCCTGGCCAAAGCAAGATTGTCTTTATGGACCAAAGTGACGTCCCCTTACCTGCTCAATGACGGAAAACCCATCTGGTAAGGCCCGATCCCAGGTGGCTGAGCTCTCATCACCCAGGTCAGCCTCTTCGTCCAATAGGAGATCATGGACTATCTGCGTTGTATTTTTGACTTACCTGGCATTACACAAGAGCAGGGAAAGGTTCTGTGGCTGGTTTGGTATGCTCTCCAGCCCTTTTGGAATATCAGGGTGAATGGAAGGGAGAGAGATATCTGTCAGGGCCCTAATTGCAGCCCCTCTTGCAACACAAAAGGCAGTAATTTGAAAAAGAAACAGCTTTTATTGAAGAAGATACATGCAATACAGGTGACTTTTTTTCAGGAATGAAAGAAAGTATAAACATATCACTTTTATAACCATATCAATTAACCCCACCTCATTAACCAATAAAGCTAATTTATTGAATAGCCCTTTCCCATGCAGTGTCCTCCCATCTGGGATTCTGGCAGCGTTTCTAAAAACAATCACTGCACCTGTGGCTTTGGACCATAGAACTCAGTGACACAACAGTTTAAATTAATATTATGGCTTAACTATATATATATATATATATATATATATATATATATATATATATAATGCAATCCCATCAATTCTAATCTAATATGATACCATATGAAAATATAATAAGCATAAACCCATAACAACATAATACAATTTAAAAATACCAATAACCCTCTATGTTCCCCCTCCTTTTATAGAGACCAGTCTTTTAAACTCAAACTTCTGTTAGAAGGGTGATTCCCACACATTCCAATCCTAGCAAACAATCACGTTCTTTAGCCATGATCTCTCTACCTCTTTCTAGTATCTTCTATTAAAGCACATATTAATGTCAGGGATGATGGGAGTTGTGGCTCTTCACCTGGCCTGGAACTCACCACCTGGTTGTGCACCACGCTGACCAGTTTTGGCCAGTTGTTATATCTTTGCAAGAGTTGCAGAGAACAGGCTGAAGACCCTGACAAACTCTCCAAGCCTTCTCACTCTTGCTTCCACAGAAGTCTTCACCCTTCTTCAGGATCCAGCTGGTTCTTGTAGCTTCACCCAAGACACCAGACAACTCAGTAGTCTTATATAAAAGATCTACTTTATTCTACTATATACAGCTCCACAACAATACTCAACTCCTCACTCTCCACTCTACAATTCACTCTATCCACTACTACTACCCACACAATACATTGGGATGCATAGTCATTAATATAGTCAAAGCATGGTACCACCTACTGTTGTCTGATTCCACCCAGTAGGCGTGTACATCATTCCCATTGGTTCTCCTTGTTCATCCTACAATTAATGATTTCATCATCTCAGCCTTGACCACTTAACAATTGTCAGGTGTGTCCAATTATTCACTATGCATTTCTTGTCCTTGGCATTCAGGACTTGTTAATTGTATTACTATTCACACCTGTGTGGTTCTCAATTGGCTTCTGCTGAGTCATCCTGACTCTCACATACAAGTTTTATTTCACTTACTGTATATCCCATGTTGCTTTTTCCTTAACAATTAAAACATATTATTTTAACCCACCATAAATCCCATATGTCTTAACTCTAATTTAAACCTAAACACTCATGGCATGAATCCCTAAATTAATAAATGCACGAATAAAGAGATTTATGACATATTGTGACTAAAGGCTGGTGCTCCTTT
>NW_024814232.1:0-2393 GCF_019175285.1 Sceloporus undulatus
GCCTAGGAGACAATTGTAAGTTCCTCACCAAACTACAAATCCCAGAATTCCATAAGATAGAGCCCTGGCAGTTAAAGTATTATTCTGCTGTAACTGTGCTGTACAAGATGCTCCATCATAACCAGTACTATCTATGTGAGGGGAAATAGGAGTTGCTGAAATGACTGATTGTGAAGAAAGTGTTCCTTACAGACAATGCTATGTATGTGTACTCAATATGTTTCAATGGAGCAGGACCAGATGATAGCAGTGCTTTGGTTTGAATTATTATTTTTCTCAAAGCCCATTTTTTTAAATTGTTGTTGTGTGCCAAGTCATTTCTCACTTATGGCCACCATATGGCATGGGATTTTCTTGGCAATATTTGTCTAGAGAAGGTTGTGAGAATGTGACTTGCCCAAAGTCAACCAGTGGGTTTTCATAGGTGAGCAGGGAATCAAACCCTGGTCTTCAAAGTCATAGTCCAACACTCAAACCATTATGCCACACTGGCTCTCGCTTTATATAATACTCCAGATTAATTTCATATGAAGCACAATAGATATAGAGAGTAAAGCAAGCCAACCAACTGATCCTCCTTTTCAAACAAATAAATGCTTCAGTGGAAAATGAATTATTTCTCATATATATATATACACACACACACACACACACACACACACACACACACACACACACAATATTCATTTACAAAATAAAAGAAAGAACATGAGGTCTCTCTATGAAGAGCCATACTAACTTAACTAAAATGAAATTTGCAAATATAAACCTTTGATCTACCTGTATCTACCTTTGATCAGTGCAATCCACAGATTAGGGTCAAAGAGTTTACTTGCCTTTTAAAGCGAGTTTATGACTCTTGGTTTAATACAGTTGGCCTGGGTTATTCTGAAAGCATGCACATTTCCTGGCTTCCAGCACATAAACCTAACAGCTATAGCTGAACTGAAGGAATTCTGCAGCCTTAATGGAACTTATACATGAATTTCCTTCAGCTTCATCCTTTTCTAATGAGTGCTCTGCCAAATCTGATCTGAATAATTTGTAAGCCTGTGGCACAGTTACTAATTCCCACTCATTTCCTTCAAGAGATATAGTACACACTGTTTCACCTTTCTGATAGAGGTGTATTTAGATGAGTTTCTAACCACACACTTATCTTAAATCCCAGCTCCCTCGCTCTCTCTAATAAGCTCTAAAAGATGTTTAATGTGGATGGTATGTATCTTCCCACACTTAAGGGCTCCGTGCCATATTCTAAAAGATTTGGGTTTGTTCCCAGAGCAATATGCTCAGTTCTGAGCACATTTGGATGGCAAAGCTGTTCTTTTGCCAGGTGTTTTCAAGTGCTGCACCTGGGATTCATAATATTGGACGCCAGGCCCCAAAATAACTATGATTTCTACATTTCTGGCTTGTTTTCTGCATTTGGGTTTTGGATGTTATTAAGGCTATGTTCTCTGGTGCCTGTTGTTGGAAACAAAGGTGACTGAGAGTCAGTCGAGTCTATGGTAGTATCTCCGCGTCTGATTTGAAGTGTAAGGTTTTAAGGTTCCTTTCCATGGTTTCCAAGAGAGATGTTAACTCTTTAGGATTAAGTTGACCCTGACTTATGGTGACCCTATCATAGGTCATACTTGGTTGGTTTTATTCAGAGCCGGTTTGTCATTGCCTTCCTCTAAGGCTTAGAAAACATGGCTTAGATTTTACAATTTTCTGTAAGGGACACCATTTTACTATGAAGATTATCAGACCAGTGCTTACTATGGGGTAAGTACTGGTAAATCATTGCTGAAACATTGATGAAGCACATTCATGTGAAAGCTTGGCATGCTTTCTAAATGTCAGGGAATTGTTGGCTGCCCTCCAGAGTCACTGAATCATTTGGGGAGAGGGAATTTCCTCTGAACGTAGGGTTGCCATAAGTGAGGACCTCCAAACCGGGACAAATGTAGGACAAATGCAGGACAACATTTTCAAATGTAGGACACATTTTGTAAAAATGAAGGACATGCAAAAAAATTGAGGCTTTCTTTAGAAATGTTAATATAAATCCATGTTTCTTAGGCATGATCAAAATGGAGGACATTTTGACATTATTCGTAGACAGATCACGGAAATGTACTTCCCTTTCTGGCCACCCCCCTCTCCCCATTCCAAACAGCACATTTGAGCATTGAACATGACTTTATTTTAACATTGCCTCTTGCACATTTCAGAGGCTTATTCCACAACCAAACCCTTTGGTCAAGGGACTTTGGTTTTTCTTCATTTTGACTTGTTTTGTCTGTATTCCTCCCCACTAAATAAAGGAGACATGAAATGGAGTTAATGGGTACAAGCTGTTAAACAAAAAAGTCTTGTGAGACTCTGTAGGCAAGAGGTGCACCATC
>NW_024814233.1:0-2393 GCF_019175285.1 Sceloporus undulatus
CTGTGAATGTTGCTTTAGTACAAGGCCATTCTATTTTATCACTCTCCCAGCTTTTTCTCTCCAAATCCCCCTCTGCTGCTGATACACCCCTTTTTTCTACTTGTTTCTGGTTATTTCTTCCAAAGCAGCCTTACCTTTACAAAAGTGGTTCCTTTTATGCCTATACACAAAGAAACGAATGATGTTGGTCAATGATTTACATATACACACTATGCCTTTTCACCTTGTATGTTTGCTACACATGTGAAGTGTGACAAGAGATTAAATTTTCCATGTCTATGCTTTCAGATGGAAGACCACAGGCAGATAACTTTTAATCATTTCCCACCCACCCACTCTCATCCTTTTTATAAAGGGAGTGGGAGGAATGTACTGATTTTTTAAATCATTATAGTTACATACGGATGTGCAGTATTTCAACTGAAGCTATAGGGTGCATTTTAGAACACATGTAGTATTAAATTCCTTTTTTCCAGCCATCATCAAAGAAAAATTCTTCTTCTTTGAAGCTGCAGTTTAATACAGTATATTGAGGAAGCTCCTAATTGAAATGGAGGTTGGTAGTGTGTGTAAGTGGGGCACTTTAGGATGATGCAGCTAGCCCCCTTTTGCCTCCCAACTATGGTGAGATATGTTCCCTCTTCTCCAGGCTGCAGTGAGATGAATAGAAGTTTCTGCTCATTGCACTATGCCCATTGTACTATGCCTCAAGGGGAGCTAGCCACATTCTTCTCAAGTGCTCCAAATTATTAGCACTGCAAACCTCTGTCATATGCAGTGGATCCATCAGGTTTAAGTTTGGGGCTCAGGAGTATTTACAATCATTGCAGTAGTGCCACCATTGTGAATATGTAGCATTACGTGAATTTGAAACTGTTATAGATCCATAACGCTGGGTTATGAATCCTGCAAGGCAGAATGCCAGCCATTAAATGTAAGGAAAACAAAGACTTTAAGTGCTTAACTTTTAAAAGTCTAGATTTGAAACCCTGTGTATTCAACCATGTGTATAGTTCTGAATTTAGATTGTCACTTTTTTCTCGAAGAAGTGAACCATATGAACCAGCCAGAGCCCTAAGATCATCAGGAGAACGTTTTCTCTCAGCCCTGCCAAGATCACAGGTTCACTTGGTGAGGACCTTCTTGGTGGCTGCTCCCACTCTCTGGAATGCCTTTCCATAGGAAGCTAGGCTGGCCCCCTCCCTCCCTGTTTTTTGTCAGCAAACCAAGACATTTTTATTTAAGCAGGTGTGTGGTATATAAGTCATATCAGGATGGTTTTTGTGGAGCAGGTGGGTTTTAGTTATGCTTTTAATTTTTGTATATTTTTATGTGATTTTTTTATTGTGTATAGATTTTGTTTTGAATTTTACTGAGATTTTAAATGTTTTGTCTCTGAGCTGCCTTGGGTCTCTACGAGGAGAAGGATGGCATACAAATGAAATAAATAAATAAATAAATAAATAAATAATAGAGGTTCTATCAAACAAGCACGTTAGAGTTTGCTTTTTATGAAGTTCTCCTTTCAAAACTTATATGACAGGCACGGTCCTTTCTATGCTGGGTATAGCTGTACCAGCTGAATCTGCCCAGTGAATATGGGGGTTCATTTTGCTTTATTTGTTTTGAAGGACTGACAAAATCAACAAATTGCCTTCAGATTGGAGATGGACAAGATGAAAACACTTGACTGTGGATGAAGATAAATTTCGCCATCCCTCAGAAGGATACAAAATCACAACAAATAGTCTTTTAAAAGCTTAATGCATGCTTCAGTATTACTAGAGCCTTTAAACCTGAGAATTGTGTCCCCCAACAAAGTTACTGAAATAGGAACTGGGTGTAAGCTTTCAAACATCACTATCATTATGTGTTGAGAAAACGGTGGCCTATACAGACCAGCAGTTTGTGCCAGTCTGTGGGCCGAGTTAGGGCGCAGTGTCTGCATGCTCTGCCCTAGGGCTCCATAACTCTGCCCTAGGGCTCCATTTTAGCACCCACCATTTTACACAGTCCGTGCCATCATGATGCCCCTCCGGTGCTGCATCCACATGATGCAACACTGAAGGGTCGTCATAAAGCCATGCCACCTCAGCTATGGTGCCCTTTGGAGGGCTCAAAAAGGAGCCATGTTTTGCGGTTCCTTTTTGCACTCTCTGGAGGCCAGATCAGGGCTGTGGCATAAGTTGCTGCAACCCCGATCCAGCTAGTAAAGGGGTGGCTGCAGACCGCTCCAAAGGGTTGGTCTGTCTAGCCCCTTAGTTACATGAACAGAGCTCAATGATGTGATCTAGCACAGATCTCCCTAAGAAAGTTTATTAATTTTATAGAATCATGGAACCATAAAATCACAGAGTTGGAAGAGACCACAAGGGCCATCCAGTCCAACCCCC
>NW_024814234.1:0-2392 GCF_019175285.1 Sceloporus undulatus
GTTAGGAACAGTAAATTAACGAAGGGAGAAGGAAGATAACAAGAAGGAAAGGTCAGAATGGAAGTTAGAAGGTAGTGTAGAGAGGAAGGTATGATTGATCTTGAAGGTATTGGTGGTTATGTATTCATTGTAATTGTTATTATCGTGTTGTTGTAAGGGGGAATGCTTATTTGTTTATATGTGATATCTTTATGTTTGATTGAATGTGAAATAAATTTATAATAAAAAAAGAAAAAAACCTGAAACACCAACAGAGATCCAAAATGCACTGCATAAATACAGTGGAACCTCGCCATACACGCGCTCGCCATACGCGGCCTTGAGCATACGCGCTCAAGCCGCGGAGTGCGCATGGGGCAGAAGGGGCGGCGCGTCCCATTCAATTGAATGGGCGCGTGCACCTGTTGTGCCCCACGCGCTCCCGCGCCGCCGCGCACGAGCCCCATTGTTTACAATGGGGCTCGAGCATAGGCGGAAATCGCCATATGCGGCGGGATCTGGAACGGATCCCCCGTGTACGGCGAGGTTCCACTGTATTCCAGTTTGAGACTGCTTTAACTGCCCTGGCTCAATGTTAGGGAATTCTGGGAACTGTAGTTTTGTGAGACATTTAGCCTTCTCTGTCAGAGAACTGAGGTGCCAGAATAAGCTCCAATCCCCAGGATTCCCTAGCACTGGGCAAAGGCAGTTAAAACTGTCTGAAAGAGGGTTATTTCTGCCGTGTGATTTGGACCTCTGTTAGCCTTTGAGCTTCCACAAGGCTTTGTGCTTTTGAAGGGAGAGACTCATCATCATCATCATCCCTGCAGTGTGTTTTGAACCAGAAATCACTGGGACTTAACTCCCAGAAAGTGGGGCCAGGATTGCAGTCCTAGGAGGAAGAGGAGGAAGGCATAGAGGAAAGGCCTGAGGAGGAGGAGGAGCAGAGAGGCCTCTGAGGATTCTTCAGGGGAAGAAGGAGAAGGAGAAGGGGCTCCTGGGGGAAAAGCCACAGGGAGATCTAGCTCCTGGTTGTAACTACTACTACTACTACTACTTCTTCTTCTTCTTCTTCTTGTTATTATTATTAAATTTTATTTATTTATAAAGACATAAAAATATTTATAAACAGTATCTCAGTGACAGTTTTTTGTGGGTTTTTTAGGCTATGTGGCCATGTTCTAGTATCTCAGTCAGTCTCTGTATCAGCAAAGATATTAGCTGTTGTTAAGGTTTGTAAATCCTATTTGGGGTCCCTTCCGATTTTGGGGCCCTTTCAACCTCCATTTTGGGTTCCCTGACGGCCTCAAACTTCCAACTGCCAAATGTTGAGACAGAGGTGGCCATTTTGTCTCACGGTGGCCATTTTGTGCTGCTTGTGACTGTGGGTAATATTGTTCCGGAACCTTCTCTGAGGCCTCAGTTGAACAGAGGTCTCTCTTTCTCTCCTGAGGCTCCAGAGTCAGAAGGAGGCCAGGCTCCTTCGGCCAAAAGGAAGGAAGTGTGTCTTTTGTGTCTCTTTTCTGAGAGGGTTTTCTTATTACACAGCTCTGCTCCTTCTGGGGAACATGGGTTTTAAAAGGGATCAGAAATGGGGAGGATAGTTTTAATACAAGCCTTATTCTTCTTCTTCACAAACATGGGCCTTTGGCTTCTAAGAGGAGGCTAGTCCCCCAAAAGAGGTCAAAAGTAGCTCCTTTGGGAGGTTTTAAAAGTCTCTCCAGTTTCTTATTAAGAGATTTTCACTCATGAAGGAAGCCATCTCAAATGACCAAATAAAAATAGAAAGAAACAAGAACAACAAATATAAGGATTACAGACTAAAACAAACTACTTATTTTTTAAAAGGAAAACCATTATTTGGAGAGTAAAAACAAGACTTGGGTGCTTCTATCCTTTTACAACCGATTTAGGCTGTATCTACTCTACAGAAATAATCCGGTTCGAAGCCACTTTAACTCTCCTGGCTCTGTCCTGTGGAATCTGGGAATTTTAGTTTGTTGTGGCATGAGAGCTCTCTGGCAGAGAAGGCTAAATGTCCCAAAGGTAGAATCCCAGGATTCCATAGCACTGAGTGGTTAAAGCAGTTTCAAAGTGACTTATTTCAATAGTGCAGATGCAGCCTTCTTGGGAAAGGGGCTGATGCTGGGGAAAAGCACTGGCGAACTCTGGAGGTTTCAGCAGATGATTTATTTATTTATGATGCCCTCATTTCACATCTAGCTACAGGGAAATAACCAGGGCCCTCTCCAATTCCCCATCCTCTAATCCCCCACCACAATAAGAAGGCATGGAGTATCTGTTGTGTAGGGGAGCTGCAGTGAATCTATCCTAGGTCCAGGGGGCTTTGTTTGGTGCAGAGGGAGGAAGGGGATGCCCACCTCTGCATTGACCCAAAGGAGGCATGTGTCAC
>NW_024814235.1:0-2392 GCF_019175285.1 Sceloporus undulatus
CTAGCTGCCTCCTGTTGCATTCTGGGATTGGCAGTTTTAAGGAGGAGTATTTAGAATTCTCAGGCAGAGAAGTTCTGCCTGAGAATTCTAAATACCCCTCCTTAAAACTGCAAATCCCACAATGCAACAGGAGGCAGCTAGAGGAGTCAAAGTGGAATAGTAGCACTTTAAGAGTATAGTGTGATAAACATCAGAGAATGGGCTCCTTCAGCTGGTTATGCCTTGCAGAATTTAGTGAGGAAAGGGAACTAGGTTATCAGGCCTCCTGGGAAACAGGTTTTTGAGAGAAACTAGCACATGCACCAAGATGCCTGATATAGAGCCTGAAGTGAAATGTACCAAATGATGAACCCCCATATGTTACCAAGATCACTTCAGGCAGAGAAAATCAGGCTGCTAAATGCACTCTGTTTCTCTGCCATAAGAAGTAGTTGGCGGATGCAGGGATGAAGAGAAAAGAGACATGTTTTTCCCTTGGAGCATTTTCCACCATAATTACTTTTTAATTATCCCATCCATCTTCATTTATGGGTCTTTATTTTATACACACACACACACACACACACACACACACACACACACACACGTGCATGCTCTCATTTAAAAAAAAAACGTTTAAATAACAACATTCACAACATATTTCTTTTCCCCCAAAAAAATTCTTCATGAGCAGCCATTGCTGCTTTTACACAATGCTGACAGCAAGTAAAGAAGGACAAATGAAACCATTCATGAAATGCTTCATCTCCAACTATTGTTAGAAATTTCTCTTTTAACCTCTTCTACACATATATGCAGGTGTGTATATGATCAGTCAAGTCACAGTGGGGACTGCTATTTCTTAAACACAAGTGTTTGCGTGTCTAGTTCTTGAACAGAGGTTCACCAAAAGCTAGGAATGAAGAGAGCGGAATGGGAAGAAATGTGTTTGTGCTATTTGGAGCAAGCCACATAGTGGACTGCTACCCTTGTGACTGATAATCCTTTTTGTTGTACAAGCCCTGGAAACCTTAGTATAATGTTTGGGGAAAACGTCTCATGTCTTATGCGTGATCTGTGTAAGATCACATGGGATGAAAGCCCTAGCTGTAATGGAGACCATTGTTGCAGCGACTGGGCTCATTATTTGCCAGTCAAAAATATTTTGGTTTTTCTTCTCCAGGTCTGGGTTGCAGTGTTTGATCCACGTTTTGAGCTTGCTGCTCTCATGCCTATTTCAATAATGAGTTGTTTTTGTTCACCTCCCAAAACTCAACAACTACATTATTATGACATTACAAGGACCTATCTCCTATAACATTAAAAAGGCCTAACCCATAATGTTACCAGAATTCTGGGCATGAAATCTCAGGAAATGGGTCACAGCTAATTTACAATCCTAGTCTTAATGCCCCCCCCCCCCATTTATCCTAGTCATGACCCCTTCCAAGTTTTCTTACTGAAGATTGGACATTTTTCAATTATTTTTTTAAAAAATATTTTGTTACTCGCTTGTAACAATTTTGTTTTCAGAAAAGCATGTTTTTAAAGGCAAAAGGGATGAGAAGCAGATGGTGCATAATGTCCTGCTGGAGCTGCCTATGTGTTTATATGAGATTATGGTCAGCAGATGATATGTGCTGTAATGTCACACCTGTTAGATTCTCAATAGTTTTCATAGAGTTCCCCATTCCAAGGGGCACCCAGTGGTTGGAATGAGAATGTCAGCTGTTATGTCTTCCCTCCCCCATGGAAGCCATCCTTTTTATCACATATTAATCACAGGATAGGCCTTCAGAGAATTCTAAAATGAAGCAGAAAAGCATGAGAGATCAGCCCAAGGACCACAGTTTAGAACTACAATAGGCCCAACGAGCAAATACTTATTTTCACTTTACAGAGGAATATGTGGTAACAACCTTGCACCCCATTCTGCCTAAAACAAAATTATATTGTTGAATTGTTATACTTCCAGTTCCTTTTATTGAATCTTGAATTTCATTTTAGATAAAATCTAGTGACGTTCCAGAAATCTGCAGGTCTACCTGAGAAATTTAGCTATCGAAACTTTTGACTTACCTTCAAATCCCTTAGACATTTCACCTGAAAGGGAAAAAAACCCTTTACTATTCATTTCAGATATTCACTTTTATGTTAAAGATCTGTACCATCTCAATATTCCTAACTTCAGTGAATATCATTTCTAATGCTTGCCTTCGAGGGGAGGGATTCCAGATTCCATCATGAAATCATAGGTCCAAAACACACTGCAGAAATAACCTGGTTTGAGACCACTTTAACTGCCCTATCTCAATGCTAGGGAATTCTAGGAACTGTAGTTTTGTGAAACATTTAGCCTTCTCTGTCACAGTTCTGATGCCACGTTATCTATATTTCTCCAGATTCCCTAGCA
>NW_024814236.1:0-2392 GCF_019175285.1 Sceloporus undulatus
CTTATGCTGAAACACCATGGCAATAGGGCAGAATGCAAGAAAGAAACATCATAACAATCCCATTGTTTATCTTTTATTTGTTCCCAACTCAGTGGACTTTCCTCCAGCATCAGCAGGCAAGGAGAACCTGGGCTGCTGAAGTCTGCAGGTATGAAGGAAGGAAACTGGCTGTTAAAATTGGTCGTAAGCTTGTTTCACTGAGGTAACCATTACCTTGAGCTATAAATAAGGTTACATGTGATGCTTTCAATTATGAACATTGATTTGAAAATATGGTTCATTTATTTCCCAAGGAAGGCAAGGGATCTGTATAGATTTCCTTTGTTTTTCAATTATGCCATATCAAAGTAATGCTGGCTGAGCTACCAGTGACTTTCTCTCTTTTGACTTCTTTTTCCTGCCTGAACGGAACTGAACTTCCTACCCACAGAGCATCTTTTCCCTAAGATGCTTTGTTTGTCTTTCATGCTAGGAATGTGATTAATAGCAAACACGAGCTATTTGTCACAATCCAGTTGGGTATGGTAAAAATAAACAGTGTCGCCTTTTGAGGTTGGTTAAATACTGCAGCACCATTTTTTAAAAACAGAAACCTTCCTTGAAGTTACAAGAAAATAAGAAGTCGATATTGTATGAGATCTGTTATATGAGACAATGGTGACTATATAATTTTTAATCTATGTTCTCCCAACCTGGATCCTTCCATATGTTTTTGGTCCAGAACACACTGCAGAAATAATCCAGTTTGAGATTATAGTTTTTTGTGGGTTTTTTGAGCTATGTGGCCATGTTCTAGCAGAGTTTCTTTCTGATGTTTTGCCAGCATCGGTGGCTGGCATCTTCAGAGAATGCTTTGCCTGGAAAAAATTGGGTGTATATATACTGTGTGAGCCTGGGAATGCAGGAGTGATTTGCACTTGTATTGTTTTGTGCTGATGACAGGCCTCAGGCTGGGAGGCTAATACAAAAGAGGATTAGTGTCTGCTAATTGGTGATCATTATCTGCTGCCCAACTCAGGGTTGCATCCTTCTGAGGTCGCTAAAATTAGTACCTAGATTGTTGGGGGCAAATTAGCTTACAGTTATAAACCACTTAGATACTGCTTAGGCGGTATGAAGCAGTATATAAATGAAATGAAGCTTGTATACTTACACACCACACCTCCTTCTTTCCATTTTGCCTCACCTTGTAACTACTTTTCTTGCTCTTTTTGCACCTGACCATTACTTTTCTCTCTTTTACATTCTTTTCTCTTGCCTGGTGTTTCACAGTCCTTCCCCCACCCATTTTCATGGCTGTAGCTCTTCCCCTATCACTTTAGTCCTATCACTTTAGTAGGGTGCTTCTTTCACCCTACTATTTGTTATGACCCACCTTCCCTTCCCTTTGTCCTGTTCTGATGCCTCACCAGCAAGGATGACTTAGCATAGCAGAGTAGTCAGGTCAGTCCAAGTCAAGCACAATCAAGCATACAATCCAAAAGAAACACAAATCAGGAACACAAACCAGGAAGATTGTGTCCACCAGGAAAGGTTGGCTGTGAGCATCCAATTGCCTTGAGAGAGGTGCCAAAATTTATGAGCAGTTGTCAGACTGCAGCTATTTCCAGATTAATAAACATTTGGCATTTAAATGCTCTGACCTATGCAGAACCTTTCTCTCTCCCCTCCAATGTGCCATAATAAGTACTATGAGCTCTGTTTCTTGGTGTTCTGAAACTTGCATACTTTCTTGGCTTTCTGTCTCACTGGAAGATGTTACGAGGACTTTTTTTTTTCTTTGAAAATCGTTTCTCTCTTCTCCTGCTTGGTTTTATCTATAACCTATTGGTGCTGCCTTGAATTATGAGAGCTTTCGACCTGGAAGTGACATTTCATCAGGTCTGGCTTTTGAGCTCAGTAGCAGCCCTGAGCAGTTGCTGCTGGGTGAAATGACAGATAAGGGGAGAGGGGAATAGGTCGGTGCATCTTGAGTGAAGCCAGAGGTAGCTCATATTGGACAAGAAAAGCTCAGAGGAAAGAAAGGGAGATAAAGCAAAGCAATAAAACGATTACTTTTTCCTTGACAGTTGGGTATTTACACATCTCAGATAAACTGAAAGTGGTTTAAAAGTTAAAAGTTAGAAGGAACCAAGGCAACCATACTTTAGTGAGATAGGAACAGGCATAACTCGCTCTAATAAGGGATGTTGCATATCCACACCAAACTAGATTTCCCAGCCATTGCTGCCATTCTTGACCTGAGAGCATATGTTTTTCCTGTAAAAAGTCTCAGGGGATTAAAACACGGGAAAATAATGTCCTTCTGTCCTTTGCCCATCCTTGTCATATGATCGGAAAATGATTTTCAAATGACATTGCCCTTATTTGAACAATTATCCCGCCAGTGAAG
>NW_024814237.1:0-2392 GCF_019175285.1 Sceloporus undulatus
ATGCTGTCATCCAGGTGCAGCCCGGGTAACTTCCAGCTAGAATCCAAGCTCAGCCAGCCAATTTGCAAAGCCTGGAGCTTCCCAGTTTTTAAAAGAGGCTGGCTGAGCTCAGATTGTAGCCAGAGGTTACCCGGGCTGCACTCGGCCATCATTGGCAAAATGCATGCGATAATATCAGGATATATCCCGAATTAGAATTTAATTTTGGCAGTGGTAAATCACTTTTTTAAAGCTGTGTACTAACCTTCTTAAATCCATTTAGATTAACAAGGTATTCCTTTACCACCTCTTTACTTATGGTGTTCTACATTTCCCCTATTGTGTCCTGTGCTCCATTTTCCTCAGATTGAACATCTTTTTCCCTTTGTGAGAAGACTGGAAAGATTGCCATGAGGACTGGAGGAGGATATGTTAGGAGGATGTGTGCAGACACAGCCTCAGTGTTACAGAGGAAAGACACAGTTTAAGAGAACATTAACCAGCAAGTGTCTCAGTTTCCCAGTAGAGAGACTGAACTGGAGGAATAGAGACTGTTACAAGTTGGATACAAACTTGTTTAAATGAAGTCCCTTGCTTTTTATAGTCATTTCCACTGGATCCATAGTGGTACCTATAGCCACCTGAAACATACTCCTTTCTTGACAATTATAAATAAGGAAAAAAATTGGCTGTTTTTTTCATGAAAACCCAAACCTGCTCTGACTGATACAGAGGGCCAGCCATAGATGTGGGCAAAGCTTAGGAAAATGCAGAACATGGAACTGCATAGTTCACAAGCTTATCTACCCAAGCAATGGGAAATCCTCCAAACCTGACAGCAGATGACTTTTGCAAAAGCCTTTTATGCATTCCCTATTAGCCCTTCCATGGCCTATTCTTTCTTAACCTTTTCAGTTAATGATGAGTCCCACCATAACCACCACAGAAAAGAAAATGAGAAAGTGAGAGAGGGAGCTTTTCTTCCCTAGAACCTCACAGTCTTAAATGTAAATTAGACTGCTAGTCTGCATCACCAGGCCCTTTGACAGCCACCTGCCTGATGGCAGTATACCGTCCCTGGCCTGCCTGTCAGATTCTAGCCTCACTGGCCTCCTGATTGCCGCTTATCTACCTGCCATCTGTTTGTCTGCTCCAGGTACTTGCCAGCCCTCAGACCTGAATCTCTGCCACCTCCACAGTGGCTAAAATGACTGCTGGGCCTTCTTGCCATAATTTAATCTAAAACTACTTCCAACCATGGGCATACTGTACAATGGCAGGGCCTCAGCATTAATATCTGAAATTATTTTGTGAAAAAGTCAGCTACACATTAAAACCAATTTTATTTCCATTCTACTTCTGATGCTGCTGCCATTCCAGGCCACATTACACCTCTGATGAAGTAAACTTTATCCCATTATTTAGGGTCAGACAATTGTTTGAGGGATGAATGACAATTTTAGCCCCTACAATCCTTGGCAAGGCTTCAAAAAAAAAAAAAGGCTTCCAAAGAGGGATTCAGGCTGTAGCCTACAGGCCACACTTTTTTCACACCACCACACATGTTCATAGAACAAGACATCATATGGAGAAGGAGCTTATCAAAAAGCCCAAATGAAGGTGATGACCTGGATTCAAATAGACGAAAGCAGTCTCTGTCCACACAGTGTCATCCACATAGGCGTAAATGAGCCTTCTGGGCTGTATATTCTCATCTGCTGTTTCCAGCGATCATCCAATTGCTCAATGCCTGTTTGCTAAAATCTGGCTATGAATGTAGGGTGGGGAGCAGGTGTGCTATGGTGTCTCTAGTTTTTAAGAACCTAAAAGTTAATGGATTCTAATAATGCACATATCAGTGCTTGCATAGGTTTTAAATTCCTTTCTTTTAGCTTGGAGTTGACTGTTAGGTTCACGGATCTATGGCCGGTGACTGTCATATGTGGCAGGTAATTCTTAGTGAAGGAAGAGTTTAGTCCATTAATTTGTTTACCACCTTTCTACTAGTGCCCTCAAGACAGCTTACAATGTAAATTCACACTGCTATCATCTCTTTCATTCAAGACCAGCAAGGCCAGCTGTGAAGGAACCACCTACAATCCTCAACTGTACAGATATATCATTGAATACCAATATTAGAATCATCCATGCCATTTTATTTCACAAGGTAAGTCTTTATTCTTTTCTTCTAGGATTTTAGGTGTTTAATTAACAGTAACGAACATGTAGGTGTTGCCTATTACACAAAGTAAGGCGGTGCAAAGAAATATAGAATGTAATACAGATGAAATTTCATTCAGTAATACAGATGAAAGTGCATCAGCCTGAAAATAATACAACTGAGGTAGAGGACATCAGCAAATACATTGACAAGTATATCTCCTTAACTGTATGAGGATGATGGTATTAACAC
>NW_024814238.1:0-2392 GCF_019175285.1 Sceloporus undulatus
CTTGTATTTTAATTCTGTTTAATTGTTTTTAATCCTGTTTTAACTGTGTTTATTGATACATTGGACTGTTGTTGTTGCAATTTGCATATTGTATACAACCTTGTTACCTGCTTTGATCTACCAGGAAAAGTGGGTTAGAAATAAATAATTTATTTATTATTATTATGATTTAGCCCTCATTAAACCCTCCTTATTTGAGATAAGATTAATAAAGTTGCTGTGAGTAACCCGAACGTGACCCTGCTGTTTATGCCCCTAAATCCATGGAGCGATTGTATCCTTACTCATAGGAGCTAGCAAAGAATGGGGACTGTCTTGAGGGAATCCGTGGAAGCAGATAGTCAAAGGACAGTTGGGGGAAAAAAATCATTAACCATGTACAAAAATACTTAGATTGACAGGTAGAATCATATCCTGTGACACGGCCAGAGTCCTGAGTCAAAGCCCAAGGCATGATGGAAACTAACTGCAGAGGTCATTTCATGCTGTTTAGCCCCAGGAGATGACACAACCAATAGAGTATACAGCTCACATGTAGATTGGTCTGGATTGGATTGGAGTTGTGTGTACAAGGGATGGTGAAGTTGGTGGAAGTCGGAGAAGAGAGCTTGCAAATGTTTGTATTATTTTGCAACTCAAGAGAGAGTTTAAAAGCCATTTAAACCTTTTTGAACACACAGTTTCTGCCCCGAAGCAACAATTACAGTATAAATTTTTGCCCTGGCTGTTCTTTGACATCAGTCCAATTACAGACAGTCTGTGGGTTTACATGGCTAAGCACCTCAATGCACTCGCCAACCCCACTTGTCGCAGGAGCTCCTGACTTCTCTTCCCATTTCGAACCCTCAACAATTGGAATCAAGATCCGCCTAGGTAAAGTATTAGTATTATCAACATCTCTTGACCACTCCCACCTGATATCTAGTTGTTGTCCATGTGTGTGAACCCTAATGTGTCTGTGTGTGTTTTGCTTTTCCCCTAAATAAAACATAAAACCTAATTCAAATGCCTTTGGAGTGCTGTGTGCTTCTGGGCCTGGCACAGTTGGGCTGAATCCCGAGGTCACTCTTGCCCCAACCAAACTATATCTCTCTTTTCAGCTAAGTACCAAATTCCCTTAAAAGCATGGCACTTGTGGGTGTCCTTCCCAGACTCCAGCGTTTTGGGTAACAAAGGGCCTCTGGAATCAATCATGAAACTAAGCAAGCTCAGGTAGGAAAAGAAACATTAGAGAACAAGCAGGTTTTGTGTCTCCCTTTCCTACCTTCATAGATATTACTCATAATTGCTAAATGGAACTCCTAAATATGTCTTAAAACAAGGATTTGAGCTGGTTATCACCAGTTCACTCAATCCAGTTCTTAAAATCTGTGAGGTTGGTGGCTGCCTCCCAATCCCCAAGGTCCCTCTCCTGGCCCTTCCCAGAGGTCCCTTCCTCTCCGCACAGAGCTAGGCGATCCTGGCTTTGCTCCTGCCTTCCCCTCATAGATCCCAGATGCCTGATCCCCTTCCCTTTCTCCCTCCGCTCTCCAACCTTCCCTCTTGCCATCTGCACTGCTTCAGCATCTCACTTTCAGCATCTCTTCCCTGCCTTTCTGTTTTTACATTCCCCCATCTCTCTATCACAGACAGAAACACACCCACAGAGTGTGTGTGATGCATAAAAGATACACTTTGAGGCCCATTTTTGAGAAAGACAGGATAATCAATATACAAATAACTCATTGGGAAAGGCAATGCAAGGGGGCTGGGACCTGAACTCCCATTTTGGTGAAGGTCAGGTGCCAGAGAGCACCCTTAAAACAGCCTTAAGACATCTCTAGGACAGGGATGGACCAATGTTGGGGATCGGGGGGGATCACATTGCCCCCCAGGGGATCTCAGGGCCACCCCACATTGAATTCACTTTTGGGGTATAAATATTTTGCCCCGCAATATCCGATAGCATCCCTTTGGGGGAGTGGTATCCATTTTGCCACTGTTCTCTGAGCCATTGCAGGGCCAAGGGAGGCATTTTACACAATAAGAGTCTCAAAAGGCTGGAGGAGGGCCCAAAAATCCAAGAAACTTGGTCAGGGATCGGCTGAGGAGCATTTGGAGCCAAAAAGCATTTATCTTCATGGTTCCTAAAATCCTAGAACTGACATTTTAAGATCCTTAGAAAGTGGAGAGCAATAGTGCCTCACTAAACTACAAATTCTAAGATTTCACATAAAGTTGCTATGACAATTAAACAACATGTCAAAGGGATCTAGGGGTCTTGGTAGACCACAATGTGAACATAGGTCAACAGTGAGATGCAGCAGCTAAAAAAGGCCAATGTGATCCTAGGCTACATCAGTGCAAGTATAGTGTTATGGCAGGGGTTTTAACTGGATGGCTCTTCTAGTTT
>NW_024814239.1:0-2392 GCF_019175285.1 Sceloporus undulatus
GAGTTGGAAGTCATGTAAGTGAAAACAAAGCAGTGTATATGAAATGAAAAACAGCACAAACAGCGCAAGCTGACAATTAAAGCTTAAATGTATGCTCTTCTTATATGCTTTCACATCACTTTAAACTTATTCAGAGGCCATCTTCTTCTAAGACTGAGAGAACATGACTTGCCAACTTGGTTTTCTGCGACTTGTGCGGGACCATAAGTCCAACTATGGTGACAACAGGAACCACGTTTAGGGTGCATAGGGTTGTCATGTCCCGGTGGCTCCCTGGATAAACCCGCTTTTGGGGGCCCCTCCCGGTCCCAGTCTGGTTTGGCCCCCAGCCCCCGGTTCGGGGCCTGCACGGCACCAACCCACCTTTCCCTGCCTCCCCACGCAGCCGCGCCACCCACCTCCTCTTCCTCCGTTCCAGGCCGTGCTGCAAAAGCGAAGGAGGAGGCGGTGTGCCTCCTGTGCGCGGCCGCATGGCCTGGAATGGAGGAGGAGGTGGGTGGTGCAGCCGCGCGGGGAGGCAGGGGAGGGTGGCAGGGAGGCGAGGAGGGGGCGCAGCCGCGTGCAGGAGGCGCATCTCCTTCTCCTCCTCCTCCATTCCAGGCAGGCACCACCGCCTCCTCCTCTGCCTCTGCCTGCCAGGGCCAAGAAAAGCGTCCAGCGCAGTTGCGCACAATCGCGCGAGGCAGAGGAGGAGGCGGAGGTGCCTGTCTGGCTTGGCACGCTCCCCCCCACCTGCGCGCCAAGGCAGCAGGCAGGCAGCCACCCTCTGCCTCCTCCGACTCGCGCGCCTCCATGCGACTGCGCTGGGCACTTGCCTTGGGCCCGGGAGGCGGAGGCAGAGGAGGAGGCTCAGGCGGAGGTGGGTGGCTGCCTGCCTGCTGCCTTGGCACACAGGTGGGGGGAAATGTGCCAAGGCAGCCACCCACCTCCTCCTCTGCTTGGGCTCGGGAGGCAGAGGAGGAGGAGGGAGGAAGGAAGGAGGGAGGAAGGAGGAGGAGGGAGGAAGGACGAAGAGGAAGAAGAGGAGGAGGAGGAAGAGGATAGTGATGATGATGAAATGAGCCAGCTTCTGAGGCAAAGCCAAAGTAAGTTGCTCTGATTTTTACAAACTCATGCGCAGTGAAGAAAAACCAAAGTCCCTTGACCAAGTACACACTTCTGAGAAGTACAGTTGAATCCGAGGGCAAACCCACTTCTTCTTAAATCACCTTGACATATTCAGTATGCATAGCATGTTCAGTGTGAAACCCAAAGAGTTTGGTTATTGAATAAGCCTCTGAAATATGCAAGAGATTGACATGTTAAGTAAAGCCATGTTCAATGCCCAAATGTGCTATTTGGAATGGGGGAGGGGGGTGGCCAGAAAGGGAAAGTACATTTCTGCCATCTGTCTAGGAATAATGCCCAAAGGTCCTCCATTTTGATCATGCCTAAGAAACATGCATTTATAGTAGCATTTTTTTTTAAAAAAATCAATTTTTTTCACATGTCCCCCTTTTTTAAAAAAGTGTGCCCTCCATTTGAAAATTTTGCCCTACATTTGCCCTACATTTGTCCCAGTTTGGAGGTCCAGACTTATGGCAACCCTAAGGGTGCATAACGGCACCATCCCTATGACCAGCCCTGGTGTAAGAAGAATTCCATTGAGAGGAAAAGGAAGAGAAAGTCTCCATTCAACTAGGAACCATGTACTGATCCATCTCTTGGATGTAATGGGAAAAGATCATCTAGTTCTGTGGCCTAAATAAATAAATAAATAGTCCTTAGCATTAATTTATATTTAGGACAACCCTTTGCCAGTGACCTAGTGTTTTTCTGATCTAAATCTGTTGTTTAGAGAGTGAGTATGCTGTTTAGAGGGTTATTACATTTATTACATTTCCTAGATTGTAAAACAGCTGTAATTTTTTGTATTCTTCTGTAATAAAATGTAAGATGGACATTTTCACTCATCTGCTCACTACCTTGTGCTTTTTTTGGGTTGCTCCTTGTATTTTAGGATGTTTATTTACTGACATCTTTATTTGGAGATCAGTAATAGGGAGATGCACACTGGGGTTAGGAGGAGTTCTGTTTTAGCTCTTTGCTGGACAGAATTTGTTTTGGGTCTCTGAGTCAAGCTCTTAACGGCAGAAAGACTGCAAAATACTCCAAACCAAGACCACCCCCCTTGCCTTAGAGGTGAGCTGTAAAATGCATCAATAAGCAAACCAGCCAACCAAACATGGGTTCCGTTTTCCATACAGCGTGCAAAGGGATCTCCAAGCAGCTTGGAGACTAACCGAAAGGAAGACTCTGGTAGCATGAGCTTTTGTAGACTTGCATCTATTTCTTCAGAAGCAGATGTCGACTCACATCTATGAAAGCTGATCTTACTGGCTTCTCTCTTTTT
>NW_024814240.1:0-2392 GCF_019175285.1 Sceloporus undulatus
TTGTTTTGATGTATGTGATATTTTGTTGGGTTTTTTTTTGTTTGTTTCTTCTGTGTAAGGGGGGGAGGGGATAATATTGGGAAGGGGTGATGTTAAATGTATGTATTGTATTGTTTCTATGTACTATGGTATTTGGTTGTAAATGTACAAACATGGTGTTATGTTTATTTAATGTATTGTTGGTTTTTAAGAAATAAAATTTATTAATAAAAAAAAAGAAATGTACTTGCTATTGCTAGAATCATAGAGCCGGAAGAGACCACAAGGGCCATTCAGTCCAACCCCCAACCTTGTAGGAATACACAGTCAAAGCACTACTGACAGATGGCCATCCAGCTGTCTTGCTCTCAATCTCAAAGTTCAGTGTTCCCAAGTCAGTAAGCCATGAAAGCAAGATGTATCTGGTATCAAAACAGTTTGACCCTGGACTGTTTTGATACCAGATACAGAGTCAGGTCTCCAGGGAGTCATGGTAGTAAAAGGTAAAGATAAAAGTTTCCCCTTAAAAAGATTGTCTAGTATGACCGACAGTAGGGGGTGATACTCATGTCTGTTACTAAGCCAACATTGTCAAAGATGACTCTGTGATCGTATGGCCAGCATTACTGCACAGAATGCTGTCACCATCCCACCAAAGCAGTACTTATTTATCTTCCTGCACTTTTACATGCTTTCAAACTGCTAGGTTTGCAGAAGCTGGGACTAGTGATGGGAGCTCACTCCATCACATGGTGCCTGTCCCTTAAACTTCCAACCTGCTGATCTTGCAATTGTCAGAGTCAGCATCTTAATTGCTGAACGACCACATCCCTCTAGTCATGATAGACAAGTCCTTAAACAATCCAGGGATTGTAAATCTGATAAACATACTTAAATAAGCTGAGCCATTGCGACGAAGACTGAAGGTGTATTCATCAAAGTAGCTGGTGGTTACAACTTCCTTAAAAAGACAGCAGGTTCAGCCATCGTCCAGATACCAAGCAATGGTATCCACAGATGTCCACCTTCTGACACTTTGATTGCAACCTCTCACTTCCTCTGTGCAGACAGTCTGTGCCAGTCATCTAAGACTCCTCTGTTCTCTGGGACTGGAGGGGCTCTCTCCACCAGCTCTTCTTCCTGCTCTGAAGCTGACCTGACATATTGAACCAAAGGAGGACTTGACTAACTATCAGCTGTGACTCCTTCAAAGGTAAGTCTGTTTTTTCACCTGCCTCTGTTCAAAAATCTCCAAAGATGGAGACTCCATCAAACCAAATTGTCTACCCTTAGTTCATACATTAACATCAACATGAAGAGAAAAAAATATTGAAGGCCAGAATTCTTTATTCCAATCTATGTTGCATACTCCTGTTAGTGAATTACAAAGATGCCTAATGGGACACCAGCAAGAGTGTCCCATTGTGCATTGGTCCCATTGCGCATCGAACTCATTGTGCATCAGATTCATTTGTGCATCTGTCCTGTTGCATAACTGCCACTTTGCTGGCTCTGGTACATAGTAATGTAACAGCAGCCCCTTGATGAATACAAATGTTGTGAAACTGTTCAGTTCTATTTCACGCAGATGCAAGTTCACTTATGAAGATGTAACTCCCCAAGTGAATTCCTGCTTAAATCAATAGCCAAACCACAAATCAGCAGTATTATCTAAAACCAAAATAATATAACAAAATATCAGCTACAGGGCACCGGTGTTTTCTTCTATTTGGAAGACCAAGCCAATTTCAAATTGAACAGATAAAAGCAGAGGTGAATAATGAAATCCTAAATACATATACAGCAAAACAGTGCCAGCAGGTGGCTTGAAAGTCAGTGGATTGATTAATTAGTTCTGGGTTCTACTATGACCTTTGAAGGAGTTATCTATGATGATGAAACTATTTGGGGGATACAGTTAAACACAATAGATAGCTCCTTTACAGCCAGAATGGTGTAGTAATTTGTGTGTTGGACTATGGAGATCAGGGCTCAAATCTCTGCCAGGCCATGGACACCCACTGGATTATCTTGGACAAGTCACACTCTCTCAGCCTGAGATAAGGCAAAGGCAAAGGCAAACCCCCCTCTGAACAAATTTTGCCAAGAAAATCCCATGATAAATTCTCCTTAGGTTCAGCATAAGTTTGAAATGACTTGAAGACACACAACAAGAACAGCTACAACAACATAGCTTCTTTAGATTTGGACTAAAACACAGGGTAGATTTATGTATGATTCAACAGTTGCCATTCCAGGGAACAGAAGGCAAAATGAATTTTCTGTAGAAGAGCATTGCAGAATGGTGGGCCTACTGATAATAAGGCCATTTCTCTTGTACCTGTCAGCTTAATGGAATTTGCTGGAATGGAATGTAACAGAAATTTCAGAAAACTTAAAGATCTAGGCCTGG
>NW_024814241.1:0-2391 GCF_019175285.1 Sceloporus undulatus
CCACTGCGACCTATCCCATTATCTCCTGCCTTATCCTGCATCTGAACCCTGGCTCCAGTGACCCCCCTGAGACCTATCCCATCATCCCTTGACTGCTCCTTCAGCCTGATGAAGGATGACAGCTAAGGAGGGGGCAGGGAAGGAGGACAGCGTCCAGACCCCTACTGAGCATGCACAAAGGTCCCAATTCGAATTGTTAAATCCACTTGATATGCACTGGTGTGGTAATACAATTTGCACTCACTCCACTTTGCATGAGTTCGAATCACATAACTTACCTTGGATTCGATTCCCCCTCAATTCGGAAGGGCAACAGAAGGGCAACCAGGTGTGATAAAACATTCATGTTACGACATGAATTCGCATAGCTGAACCAGGAGTCACCACAGATCTGAGCTATACTCCATGGCCAAAAAGGCACAAGCCAAGGGTGAAGAGAAAAACAGAGTTACCAACTCCTGGAGAAACAAGAGGTCAGCCAGCATGGCCCTTTTCTGGTTATCTGTGGCCATTTGACTGGAGCCAAGTCCTGATGATGAGAGCTCCCCTTTCTAATTCCACTGCTGTTGTCCAGTTGTCAGAAATAGGAGGAATTAACTGGCCTGCTACAAGCCTTCTCTCCTTTCACAGGATATTACAGGAAAAGGGAGGGATCATCTGTACACTCTAAAGTCCTTTCTCCTCCATGCCCCACAGGCCTCAGCACGTACGTGTGTGTCCCCATGTATGTGTGTAATTTGCCACTCCAATGATTGTTTTCTTTTTTTACATGGCCTAGACCAGGTCCTCCTGAAATAGTCTTTCTTGAGTTTAGTCTTATTTTTCACTCCCTAATGGCTGAGCAACCACATGCTGCATTACATGTACAGCGCAGGGACGTAGCCAGGATTTTAGGAAGGGGGGGGGTCCAGACTAAGTACCACCATTATAATGGGGCTTGGGTGCGGCGGCGCAGCAGCACACACCATTCATTTTTCTAATGGAAGGGGGGGTCCGGACCCCAAAATCCCCCCCCCTTGGCTACATCCCTGTACAGCGTGCATCTAAAGACCACTGTTTTATTTTAAAGTAGGCATGGCAGTCATGTAGCCCTCTGGATACTGTTGGACTGTATCTTCCAGTATTCCTTACCATTGGCCTTAGTGGCTAGGGCTGATGGGAGTTGCAGAAAGACCATACGATTCTTGTCTTTACTCTCTCCTATACTTTGTGGATGGCATATTAGCTTCTACAATTCTGTTCACCTTACTTCAGATTCTGAAACTGAATGCTGTCTGAACCTCTCCCCACCACCACCATTATAGCCTTATGCCTTATGCCACTGCATCTCCTCTCTGATGGCTGTTCCCTCTTCTATTGCCCTTTCAAGGGATAGTTTTTCCTTGGTCCACTGCAGGTAGCAATTTACATGAGCATAGCCTGCCATCTACTGGCTCTTCTTCCTCATTATCCCATCAGAGTTGAGATTGTCTTTAATTAAAATGTTACTCCTGGGTAGGTTGCTTTGCCCTTATATCCATAGCTGAAAGAATGTTGTGTGCTGTGTGAGAGAGAGCTCTGTTTGGTATTTGGTTCTATTATTCATCCTGCTTTTGTGGTTCTTTTTGGCTTTGTTCCCTGTGTATCTCCCCTGTGCCAAATGACTGCTGCCAGCATTATTTCTGTATTCTAAATTCTTAGGATACGGTAGAACTACATACCATGCATATTTATGATGCACATTTATTGGTTATGCCTTAAGTGCTGGTGGCATTCTGCAATTGGCTTCATAGTTAGTTGATATTCAGCCTCAAGTGGCCCCACAGTGTCTACAATTTTTTTCCTACCATTCATGCCAAAATATTTTCTGCAGCCCTAACTAGAGAGAACAAACCTGGTTGAACCTGTTTTTTCTGGCCCTTCCCTAAGACTGTCAATGGGTTTTGGCTGCAACTTAGTTTTAGATTTTACTATTGTCTGGCCTCCATTTTTTTGTTTGTTTGCTTGTATTAATTGCTTTTATTGGTATTTGCCATTCTATTCCTGGATATAATTTTGTTTTATGGATTTTTTGCAACAGGGTATTTTGGTGTTTTATCTGTACATTGGCCAGGAAGACTGGAGTTTTTCCTTCAGGACAGGATTAACATGAAGTTTGTCACTCCTCTTACTCTTCTTCTGTCATAGCACCAGAACTTTCCACTGCTTCCCCCTTATGCTGCTATATACACTAACACATAGGCAATAATTTGGTGGCCACTATAAACCAGGTTAAGTAGTTGATTACTTGTGTTGTCCTGGAAGAATATCAAAAGCACAACAGAGGTGGTAGAAAAGAGTTACTATAGCATTATAGACTTTCCAATAGTGATATTAATGCTGTCTTCGCCAATTTAGTGGCTCCAAGATGTT
>NW_024814242.1:0-1391 GCF_019175285.1 Sceloporus undulatus
AATGTCTAGGGAAGATCTACATAAATCCAACCTAAATAATGAGGAAGTTAAAAGGTTTCTTGTATCTTGGAGCCAACATTGATCAGAATGGGAAACTGCAGTTAAGAATCGAAACAAGACTATGAATGGGAAGAGTAGCCATGAAGGGACTGGAAAGGTCCTAAAGTCTAAAGATATACAACTGAGCACTAATGTCCAGTCCATTCTATCCCCTGTTGCCATGTACGGCTGTGAGAGCTGGGCAGTAATGGAAGTGGATGAGAAGAACATAAACTCCTTTGCGATCTGGTGCTGGAGAAGAGGCTGAGGATACCGCAGACAGTCAAAAAGACAAACAAATGGGTCTGAGAACAGACCAAGCCTGAAATCTCCCCAGAAGCCAAAATGACTAAACTGAGTCTGTTGTATTTTTGCCACATCATGAGGAGACATGAATAATTAAGAAGGAGAGTAATGCTAGGAAAGGTAGAAAGGAGTAGAAAGAGAGGAAGGCCGCATGCCAAATGGCTAGACATAATTTGGGAGGTTATGGGGCTGAATCAAGGGAACCTGAGCAGAGCAATGGAGGATAGAGGGGTTTGGAGCTGGCTCATCCACAGCGTTGCTGTGAGTCGAAGGCAGCTAATAACAACAAAGCAAGTAAAGACTTAAGGGTTTTATTTCAGCATCAGCTTCGGTGGGTTGTGATTCATTTCGGCTGCATCTGCACTGCAGAAATCATCTCATCTGACACCACTTTAACTGCCCTGGCTCAATGCTATGGGATTCTGGGAATTATAGTTTTGTGAGTTTTGTGTTAGCCTTCTCTGTCAGAGAGCTCTGGTGCCACAACAAACTACACTTCCCAGGATTCCATAGCATTGAGCCATGGTAGTCAAAGTGGTGCCAAACTGGATTATTTCTGCAGTGCAGATACAGCTTTTCTCAAATGCTTGGGGTACAGTATTGTAAGATCATATGCACATACGCACACATACACACACACATTCATATAGACATATACATACACACACACACACACAGTTAATTGTGGATTGAGATCAGAATGAAAAAAAGATGGAGGCAGTAGCTATTATAATACTGTACTATTATAGGTGATATATAAGAGCTCCCTTAATTGTCCTAATCCTAAATGGGTCTTTCGAAGTCGGGTTTTCCGCCTCTCTTCCTCTCTGATGCTGTTTTTAAATTAAACATGTTGAATTTGTAAGATGCCTGAGTGGCTGCTAGGAAATCAAAATGGTGACATTGTAAGAGAAATTTATTTTGTAGGATCCAGTTAAGGATCCTATTGATTCCTTTGGCACACATCTGTGGTCCAATCCTATGGTTTATTTTCCTTCTCCAAGATTAGTACACATAGAATTATAGGCCCCAAATGTATAATTAAT
>NW_024814242.1:1491-2391 GCF_019175285.1 Sceloporus undulatus
ATTAAACATGTTGAATTTGTAAGATGCCTGAGTGGCTGCTAGGAAATCAAAATGGTGACATTGTAAGAGAAATTTATTTTGTAGGATCCAGTTAAGGATCCTATTGATTCCTTTGGCACACATCTGTGGTCCAATCCTATGGTTTATTTTCCTTCTCCAAGATTAGTACACATAGAATTATAGGCCCCAAATGCATCATTAATGATTTCTTTTGTAGTTAATGAAATAGAAACATGCTAAACTATGGCTATATTATGGCCATTTTCCATTCTATTTTGTCTGTCTTCAGTACATGAGGAAGAGGCTTAGAGGTCCATGTTGGGTCTGATGAAAGTGATGCTCTCCTTAATGCCATCTATTGCCCTTTCATTCAAGGATTTCCAAGATGTGTCTGTATCTGGGAAGATCCATCAGCTACACAAGAGTTGTGGGAATGCGCTTGTAATGTAGGTGTATTTGGCCTAAAAACTCTGAAGGCACCAATGCCCATTTGATCTTAGAAGCTAAGCAGAGTCAGCCCTGGATAGTAATGGATGGGAGACTGCCAACCAAGGTCAGGTGCTGCAGGCTCTATTTCAGAGGAAGGAGTTAGCAAAACCATGGCTGAGTCTTTCCTTGCCTGTGAAGACACATGAAATTCATGGGGTCACCATAAGTTGACAGGCGACTTGAAGATGGTGCACACACATGTTCACAGACACACCTATTTCGATGTAATTCAGTGAAATTCGCGTTCTCCACCAAATTCTATGCCAATTTAATACCTTCAAGATAGACAGTCCTTTTACACTTTTCCCTTTTCTAACACAAAAAAGATATGAAGCTGCTTTTTAGCTTTATGGAGTACAGTTGTCCCTCCACCTTTGGAGCTTTGACTTTTGCGGCTTTGATTATTTGAGG
>NW_024814243.1:0-1990 GCF_019175285.1 Sceloporus undulatus
AAAATAGGAGTATACTATAGTTAGTACATTGTTCAGATATAACTGACCCTTGGCAAGTCACACTCTCTCAGCCTCAGAGGATGGCAATGGCAATCCCTCTCTGAAGAAACATGCCAAGAAAACCCCATGATAAGGTTGCCTTAGGGTTGCCATAAGTTGGAATTGAATTGAAGACACACTTGAAGAACAGATAAAAGTCTGCAATTATTTCCCAGGTTGTACATGGGAATGGGAGGCAGTGTGGTGCAATGGTTTGAGTGTTGGGTTACAACTCTGGAAGCCATGGTCCAGTGCCCCAATTCTCCATGAAACCAGCTGGGTCCCTTGGAGAAGAAGTCACACTCTCTCAGGCTCAGGGAAGGCAATAGCAAACCTCCTCTGAACAACTCTTGCCAATAAAATCCCAGGAGAGGCTCCCCAGAAGTCGGCAATGACATGGAGCCACTCCACAAAAACGACAAAGCCTCAAGAAAGAGACAGTGTGTTTTAATGGCTGGAGCATTGGACTATTACCCAGGAGCCCGGGGTTCGAATGCCTTCTTGGCCACGGAAACCCACTGAGTGACATTAGGCAAGTGACAGTCACACTCTCTCAGCCTCAGAGGGAGGCACTTGCAAAACCACCTCTGAACAAATCTTGCCAAGCAAAGCCTGCAAAGGGCTTTCCTTAGGGTTGCCATAAGTCAGAAACAACTTGAAAGCACACAATGATAAAAGAGAAGTAACACCAGGGAGGAAGGAAAGAAAGAAAGAAAGAAAGAAAGAAAGAAAGCCGTGCGAGTTGTAGTCCTTGTTTCAGAGGGACTGGAGGGGCATTACTGCAGGACAGGACCCCTCCTCTTTCTGGCCCTGTGGATGCTGGGAGATCAAGTCCAGGAAATACACTGTAAATCCCATTGACAAGAGAAAAGGCTACTATTGCCTTTCAGATCCAGTTTGCCCAAAACCTTTATGAGTCCAGAAACCCCTTTGTTAAGAAGTGAATATCTCAGGAAGGCTCTCTATCTCCAAAGGCCCCCTCCCTCCAGGACCTCCTTCCACTCTTCCCTCAGTCTCTCTCTCTCTCCCCTGAAGGCCTCAAACTGCCAACTGCCAAGCGCTTAGGCAGAGGCAGCGCTTTTGTGTTCTGGTGGCCATTTTGTGCTGCTTGTGACTGTGGGTTATAATGTTCCGGAACCTTCTCTGAGGCCTCAGTTGAACAGAGGCTTCCCTTTATCTCGTGAGGCTCCAGAGCGAGAAGGAGGCCAGGCTCCTTGGGCCAAAAGGAAGTAAGTGTGTCCCTTTGTGCCTCTGACTCTCCATTTTGGAGGGAGGGAGGGAGGGAGGGGCCTCTGAGGGTCTGAGGAAGGGAGGCAGGGACCCAGGGCCAGTGAGAGGCTGGGCTTTGGGGGCTGGGAGAGAGAGGTGGGTAGAGAGACCCTCCCTTTGGGCCCTAGCTGGGGAGGATCTCAACGGTCCTTGCCTCCCCCTTTGGGGAAGGAGACCCCCTCAGCCCCCTGGACTCACTCTTGCCACTCATTCCTACAATGGCTGGGACTCAGAGGACTTTCCTAGGCATTGTCACCTTCTGCCCTCCATGGCCATTGGCACTGACCTTTTCCCATTGCCTTCCCTCCCTCAGCCCTTGGACCTCCTCCTCCTTTGCACTCAGAGCAATCCTTCTCTACGGCTGAAGAGACGGCCTCTGACCCAAGGAGGCTCCGGCCATAAAGGACTGCAGAAGAGGCCTTTCTGGGGCTGCAGGAATCAGGGTCTTTGTACTGAAGGTAGGTCTTTATTCATGAAGCTGAAAGAGGAGTTTTGTCTGAATGTTTCAGTCCAGGATTCTATGGAAAGGTGGCAGCTGAGAGAGTGAGCCCATGCTTTGCAGGCATAAAGTCCCAAATTCAGTCTCTAGCAGAACTGTCTTCCCAGAATGTGGAAGTGAGATTTCCAGACCCCAGACACACAGTCCCCACACAAAGGACTCACTGGCGCACTGTGTGTCTGG
>NW_024814243.1:2090-2391 GCF_019175285.1 Sceloporus undulatus
AGCTGAGAGAGTGAGCCCATGCTTTGCAGGCATAAAGTCCCAAATTCAGTCTCTAGCAGAACTGTCTTCCCAGAATGTGGAAGTGAGATTTCCAGACCCCAGACACACAGTGCGCCAGTGAGTCCTTTGTGTGGGGACTGTGTGTGTATGTGGTGTTTGCTAGAGTTTTATGAGGTATTCGTTTCACTGAGTTTATAAAATGAGTTTACATACATCTTCATTTCCCCCAAATGAGCATAATCCACGGTTCCATGTTCAGTCATAAACCTATACATTTATAGATTTTTGATATTTCAAGTGC
>NW_024814244.1:0-2391 GCF_019175285.1 Sceloporus undulatus
CATGATATGATGCCACCTGTCAATCAAAGTATTTTTGCACATGTTTAATAGAATATTTGACTATCTGCTTGCACTGATTCCCTCAAGGCAGTCCCCATACGGTCTCTTCTTTGCTAGCTCCTATGAGTAAGTATACAACCATTCAATGGATAGAGGGGCATAAGCAGCAGGGTCATGCTTGGGTTACTCACAGCAACTTTATTAATTTAATCTCTAATAAGGAGGGGTTAATGAGGGCTAAATCATGCGGTAACACCCTCCTCTCTTAACCCTGATTTTCAGTCTTATCTGTCTCTGTCCTTCTTTACAGAAAAACATTTGAGTTGTGAGAGAGACCACACAGGAAAGAAGTCACATAAATGCCAGCACTGTGGGAAACATTACAATCCAATCCTTGTCATACATCAGAGAGTCTCACACAGGAGAGAACCATCAATGCCAGCGTTTTGTTGAATGTTTTTTTCAAATCATACCTATTGTGCACATCGAGAGTCCACACAGGAGATAAGCCTACAAATGTCAGCATTGATGGGAAAGGATTTTTCTGACAAGTCAGCCCAAGTGAGACATCAGAGAGTCCACACAGGAGAGAAGCCATACAAATGCCAGCATTGTGGGAAAGGTTTTTCTGACAAGTCAGCCCAAGTGAGACACCAGAGAATCCACACAGGAGAGAAGCCATACAAATGCCAGCGTTGTGGGAAAGGTTTTTCTTCAAAGTCAGACCTAGTGAAACATCAGAGAATCCACACTGGAGAGAAGCCATACAAATGCGAGCATTGTAGGAAAGGTTTTTCTCGGCAGTCAAACCTACTGACACACCAGAGAATCCACACAGGACAGAAGCCATACAAATGCCAGCATTGTGGGAACTGTTTTTCTCAGAAGTCACATCTAGTGACACATAAGAGAGTCCACACAGGAGAGAAGCCATACAAATGCCAACATTGTGGGAACTGTTTTTCTCAGCAGTCAATCCTACTGACACACCAGAGAATCCACACAGGACAGAAGCCATACAAATGCCAGCATTGTGGGAAATCATTTTCTCGGCAGTCAACCCTAGTGAGACATCAGCAAGTCCACACAGAAGAGAAGCCATACAAATGGCAGCAGTGAAATAACATTACTTTTGCAAAGAAGGAATACTGAAAATATATTTTCAATCCAGCGGTGAAAACGCCTTTATGATTTTATTTGTAAGGTTTGTCTGTCCATATGTCTGTCTATATTTTAAAGTTCTATTTTGTTAAGCTTAGATTTTAATTGCTAATTGTATAGATAATTACTTTGGGTTGTAAATTTGGCTGGGGATTGTGGGTCATGGTATAGGTTAGGTAGATGGGGGGCTGGGATTTTCTACAGCTGGCTAGAATAGTTATGGGAATGATAGCTTTTGCAATGTGTGGGATTTTGGCTTCAGAAAGTTGGGGGCAGGTATTAACAGAAAGGGCTAGTTTCTGGGAATGGCAAAAGGGGGGCTTGTTACCTGTGGGGCAGAGACTGTGGGAATTGGAGGTGGGGGCTAGGGTTGGATGAGGGTGATGTTTTAGGTTTTAGGGGTTTTAATGTATTGTTTGGATTGGAGTGGGCAGTTCTGGCTTAAAGACTGATTTTCTATGTGTTCTCAATAAACTTCTTTGCTGTTTCAACACATTGGACTCTTTGATGCACAGAAGTTCTGAATTTGCCCAAAACTGAGCCTTTCTTCTCTCCTCAGTCCTCAGCTCCATTCCCAGCCATAAGAACAGCAGAGGAAACACACACACACACCCCAACATACAGGATACACAGGGAGAGCTATATTTCCAAACTAGAGCCTTCCTTTCCTGCCTTTCTTTCCTTAGTCCAGCTCTGCACCTTGGGCTCCATTGCGGTCTCCTCAAAGGAAGAAAGAAGAAGGAAGGGGAGGCTGCTGAACGCCCGGCACATAATTTATTTTCCCACAGAGGCCATCAGCGGATAAGCAGCAGCATCTAGGCCCTGGCATTCCCTGCGTGTGCTGAGGAGGGGCCTTTGCGGTTATACAGTCTCAGCCCCTGAAGCCATTGCTGCCCTGACAGTCTGCTCTGAGGGAGGGAGGGAAGTGGGGAGAGCCTTTGTTCATGCAGAGGAATGGATGGAGGTTTTACTGGGGGGGGGGGGCTTGGGGTTATAAGAAGGAAGGAAGCCCCTCTTCTCCCCCCCCTCAAAAAGGCAGGGGCCCTGCCAGGCCTCCTCTCCCTCCTTCCTTCTCTGCTCCCTCCTTGGGGGATTCCTTGGGGCCCAGGTACTTGGAAGGTTATTATGAGAAAAGAGGGCAGGGGGAACCCTTGGAGAGAGGCATGGCCATGGAGGGGAGGGGGATCCAAAGGTAAAAAGGACTTTGAGGAGCCCTCTCCCTCCTGGAAA